>NW_027467843.1:0-40925 GCF_004210375.1 Tachypleus tridentatus
CGTATTGATTAATTATAAAGAATTGGGTGGAATTTATCCCTCTGCCTTAGTTTAAATTTACTCGAAAATTGGTAGAATTATCATCTGTTAGGTTGCATTATAAATTGGGTGAATTTATCCTCTTAGAAAGTTTACGTTATAAATTGGGTGAATTTATCCTCTTGTTTAGTTTACGTTATAAAATTGATGAATTTATTCACTCTTGTTAGTTTACGTTATAAATTGGTGAATTCATCCTCTTTAGATTAATACTCGTTATAAGCTTCAAGGTCGTTATCCTGCTTAATTGGATATACGTTATAAAGTGGTGAATTTATCCCTTTTTTGATATTTTACTTTATAAAGGTGGTGAATTCTCCTCTTAATGTAGTTTACGTTATAAATTGGTGAATTTGTCCTCTTGTTGGTTTACGTTATAGAGTGGCGAATTTATTCTCTTGATAGTTTACGTTATAAATTGGTGAATTTATCCTCTTGTTAGTTTACGTTATAAAAGTGGTGAATTTATCCTCTTATTAATTAGTATACGTTATAAAGTGGTGAATTTATCTCTTGTTAAGTAGTTTACGTTATAAAATGGGAGAATTTATCTGTTATGATAGTTTACGTTATAAAATTGGTGAATTTATCCTGTTAATAGTTTACGTGTAATAAATTGGTGAATTTATATCCTGTTTGTTAGTTTACGTTATAAAGTGGTGAATATCATCCTTTAATTGTTGGACATGTTATAAATTGGTGATTTTATCTTATTGATTATTACGTTATAAAGTGTTGAATTTATCATCTTGTTAGTTTATGTTTATAAAATTGGGTAATTTATTCTCTTGTTAGTTTGCGTTATAAAATGGTGAATTTATCCTTTCCTTGGTTTACGTATTTATAGGTGAATTTATTCTTTTGTCAGTTACGTTCTAAAGTGGTGAATTTATTCTCTTGTCATTTTACGTTATAAAGTGATGAATTTATCCTCTTGTTAGTTTACGTTATAAAGTGGTGAATTTATCCCTCTTGTTAATTGTATACGTTATAAAGTGGTGAATTTATCCTCTTGTTAGTTTACGTTATAAATTGGTGGTTTATTCTCTTATTAGTTTACGTTATAAAGTGGTGAATTTATCCTCTTGTTAGTTTACG
The DNA here is from genome assembly GCF_004210375.1 of Tachypleus tridentatus. Taxonomy (NCBI): domain Eukaryota; kingdom Metazoa; phylum Arthropoda; class Merostomata; order Xiphosura; family Limulidae; genus Tachypleus; species Tachypleus tridentatus. The sequence continues at coordinate 1,138 of NW_027467843.1, forward strand.
TTATAAATTGATGAATTTATCCTCTTGTTAATTTTACGTTATAAAATGGTGAATTTATCCTCTTGTTAGTTTACGTTATAAATTGGTGAATTTATCCTCTTGTTAGTTTACGTTATAAAGTGGTGAATTTATCCTCTTGTTACTTTACGTTATAAAGTGGTGAATTTATCCTCTTGTTAGTTTACGTTATAAAGTGGTGAATTTATCCTCTTGTTAGTTTACGTTATAAAGTGGTGAATTTATCCTCTTGTTAGTTTACGTTATAAATTGGTGAATTTATCCTCTTGTTAGTTTACGTTATAAACTGGTGAATTTATCCTCTTCTTGTTAGTTTACGTTATAAATTGGTGAATTTATCCTCTTGTTAGTTTACGTTATAAAAGTGGCGAATTTATCCTCTTGTTAGTTTACGTTATAAATTGGTGAATTTATCCTCTTGTTAGTTTACGTTATAAAGTGGTGAATTTATCCTCTTGTTAGTTTACGTTATAAATTGGTGAATTTATCCTCTTGTTAGTTTACGTTATAAATTGGTGAATTTATCCTCTTGTTAGTTTACGTTATAAATTGGTGAATTTATCCTCTTGTTATTAATTTACGTTATAAAGTGGTGAATTTATCTCTTGTTAGTTTACATTTATAAATTGGTGAATTTATCCTCTTACTTTTACATTGTTATATAAATTGGTAATTTATCCTCTTGTTAGTTTACATTATAAAATTTGTGAATTTATTTATAAAGTGATATTTACGTTATAAATTGGTGAATTTATCCTGTTGTTGGTTTATATTTATAAATTGGTGAATTTATTCTCTTGTTTAGTTTACGTTATAAAGTGGTGAATTTATCCTCTTGTTAGTTTACGTTATAAAGTGGTTGAATTTATTCTCTTTGTTATTTTACGTTATAAAGTGGTGAATTTTCTCTTTTTGTATTTTACGTTATAAAGTGGTGAATTTATCCTCTTGTTATCTAGTTTACGTTATAAGTGGTGAATTTATCCTCTTGTTAGTTTACGTTATAAATTGGTGAATTTATCCTCTTGTTAGTTTACGTTATAAAGTGGTGAATTTATCCTCTTTTTAGTTTACATTTATAAAGTGGTGAATTTATCCTCTTGTTAGTTTACGTTATAAAGTGGTGAATTTATCCTCTTGTTAATTTACGTTATAAAGTGGTGAATTTATCCTCTTTATAGTTTACGTTATAAATTGATGAATTTCTCCTCTTGATGGATTTTATGTTATAAATGGTGAATTTATCCTCTTGTTAGTTTACGTTATAAACTGGTGAATTTATCCTCTTGTTAGTTTATGTTATAAATTGGTGAATTTATCCTCTTGTTAGTTTACGTTATAAAGTTGGTGAATTTATCCTGTTGGTTACGTTACGTTATAAATTGGTGAATTTATCCTCTTGTTATTTTACGTTATAAAGTGGTGAATTTATACTCTTGTTAGTTTACGTTATAAAGTGGTGAATTTATCCTCTTGTTAGTTTACGTTATAAAGTGGTGAATTTATCCTCTTGTTAGTTTACGTTATAAAGTGGTGAATTTATCCTCTTGTTAGTTTACGTTATAAATTGGTGAATTTATCCTCTTGTTAGTTTACGTTATAAATTGGTGAATTTATTCTTGTTGTTAGTTTACGTTATAAAATTGGTGAATTTATCCTCTTTGTTAGTTTACGTTATAAATTGGTGAATTTATCCTCTTGTTAGTTTACGTTATAAATTGGTGAATTTATCCTCTTGTTAGTTTACGTTATAAAGTGGTGAATTTATCCTCTTGTTAGTTTACGTTATAAAGTGGTGAATTTATCCTCTTGTTAGTTTACGTTATAAATTGGTGAATTTATCCTCTTGTTAGTTTACGTTATAAATTGGTGAATTTATCCTCTTGTTAGTTTACGTTATAAAGTGGTGAATTTATCCTCTTGTTAGTTTACGTTATAAAGTGGTGAATTTATCCTCTTGTTAGTTTACGTTATAAAGTGGTGAATTTATCCTCTTGTTAGTTTACGTTATAAATTGGTGAATTTATCCTCTTGTTAGTTTACGTTATAAATTGGTGAATTTATCCTCTTGTTATTTATACGTTATAAAGTGGTGAATTTATCCTCTTGTTAGTTTACGTTATAAATTGGTGAATTTATCCTCTTGTTAGTTTACGTTATAAATTGGTGAATTTATCCTCTTGTTAGTTTACGTTATAAAGTGGTGAATTTATCCTCTTGTTAGTTTACGTTATAAAGTGGTGAATTTATCCTCTTGTTAGTTTACGTTATAAATTGGTGAATTTATCCTCTTGTTAGTTTACGTTATAAAGTGGTGAATTTATCCTCTTGTTAGTTTACGTTATAAAGTGGTGAATTTATCCTCTTGTTAGTTTACGTTATAAATTGGTGAATTTATCCTCTTGTTAATTTATACATTATAAAGTGGTGAATTTATCCTCTTGTTAGTTTACGTTATAAATTGGTGAATTTATCCTCTTGTTAGTTTACGTTATAAAGTGGTGAATTTATCCTCTTGTTAGTTTGTTATAAATTGGTGAATTTATCCTCTTGTTGTTTGCGTTTATAAAATGTGAATTTATCCTCTTGTTAGTTTACGTTATAAAGTGGTGAATTTATCCTCTTGTTAGTTTACGTTATAAATTGGTGAATTTATCCTCTTGTTAGTTTACGTTATAAATTGGTGAATTTATCCTCTTGTTAGTTTACGTTATAAAGTGGTGAATTTATCCTCTTGTTAGTTTACGTTATAAATTGGTGAATTTATCCTCTTGTTAGTTTACGTTATAAATTGGTGAATTTATCCTCTTGTTAGTTTACGTTATAAAGTGGTGAATTTATCCTCTTGTTAGTTTACGTTATAAATTGGTGAATTTATCCTCTTGTTATTTTACGTTATAAATTGGTGAATTTATCCTCTTGTTAGTTTACGTTATAAATTGGTGAATTTATCCTGTTGTTAGTTTACGTTATAAAGTGGTGAATTTATCCTCTTGTTAGTTTACGTTATAAAGTGGTGAATTTATCCTCTTGTTAGTTTACGTTATAAAGTGGTGAATTTATCCTCTTGTTAGTTTACGTTATAAATTGGTGAATTTATCCTCTTGTTAGTTTACGTTATAAAGTGGTGAATTTATCCTCTTGTTAGTTTACGTTATAAATTGGTGAATTTATCCTCTTGTTAGTTTACGTTATAAAGTGGTGAATTTATCCTCTTGTTAGTTTACGTTATAAATTGGTGAATTTATCCTCTTGTTAGTTTACGTTATAAATTGGTGAATTTATCCTCTTGTTAGTTTACGTTATAAAGTGGTGAATTTATCCTCTTGTTAGTTTACGTTATAAATTGGTGAATTTATCCTCTTGTTAGTTTACGTTATAAATTGGTGAATTTATCCTCTTGTTAGTTTACGTTATAAATTGGTGAATTTATCCTCTTGTTAGTTTACGTTATAAAGTGGTGAATTTATCCTCTTGTTAGTTTACGTTATAAATTGGTGAATTTATCCTCTTGTTAGTTTACGTTATAAATTGGTGAATTTATCCTCTTGTTAGTTTACGTTATAAAGTGGTGAATTTATCCTCTTGTTAGTTTACGTTATAAATTGGTGAATTTATCCTCTTGTTAGTTTACGTTATAAATTGGTGAATTTATCCTCTTGTTAGTTTACGTTATAAAGTGGTGAATTTATCCTCTTGTTAGTTTACGTTATAAATTGGTGAATTTATTCTCTTTTTATTTTACGTTATAAAGTGGTGAATTTATCCTCTTGTTAGTTTACGTTATAAATTGGTGAATTTATCCTCTTGTTAGTTTACGTTATAAATTGGTGAATTTATCCTCTTGTTAGTTTACGTTATAAAGTGGTGAATTTATCCTCTTGTTAGTTTACGTTATAAATTGGTGAATTTATCCTCTTGTTAGTTTACGTTATAAATTGGTGAATTTATCCTCTTGTTAGTTTACGTTATAAAGTGGTGAATTTATCCTCTTGTTAGTTTACGTTATAAATTGGTGAATTTATCCTCTTGTTAGTTTACGTTATAAATTGGTGAATTTATCCTCTTGTTAGTTTACGTTATAAATTGGTGAATTTATCCTCTTGTTAGTTTACGTTATAAAGTGGTGAATTTATCCTCTTGTTAATTTTAAGTTTACGTTATAAAGTGGTGAATTTATCCTCTTGTTAGTTTACGTTATAAATTGGTGAATTTATCCTCTTGTTAGTTTACGTTATAAAGTGGTGAATTTATCCTCTTGTTAGTTTACGTTATAAATTGGTGAATTTATCCTCTTGTTAGTTTACGTTATAAAGTGGTGAATTTATCCTCTTGTTAGTTTACGTTATAAATTGGTGAATTTATCCTCTTGTTAGTTTACGTTATAAATTGGTGAATTTATCCTCTTGTTAGTTTACGTTATAAATTGGTGAATTTATCCTCTTGTTAGTTTACGTTATAAAGTGGTGAATTTATCCTCTTGTTAGTTTACGTTATAAAGTTGGTGAATTTATCCTCTTGTTAGTTTACGTTATAAATTGGTGAATTTATCCTCTTGTTAGTTTACGTTATAAAGTGGTGAATTTATCCTCTTGTTAGTTTACGTTATAAATTGGTGAATTTATCCTCTTGTTAGTTTACGTTATAAATTGGTGAATTTATCCTCTTGTTAGTTTACGTTATAAAGTGGTGAATTTATCCTCTTGTTAGTTTACGTTATAAATTGGTGAATTTATTCTCTTGTTAGTTTACGTTATAAAGTGGTGAATTTATCCTATAGTTTACGTTATAAATTGGTGAATTTATCCTCTTGTTAGTTTACGTTATAAAGTGGTGAATTTATCCTCTTGTTAGTTTACGTTATAAATTGGTGAATTTATCCTCTTGTTAGTTTACGTTATAAATTGGTGAATTTATCCTCTTGTTAGTTTACGTTATAAATTGGTGAATTTATCCTCTTGTTAGTTTACGTTATAAAGTGGTGAATTTATCCTCTTGTTAGTTTACGTTATAAATTGGTGAATTTATCCTCTTGTTAGTTTACGTTATAAATTGGTGAATTTATCCTCTTGTTAGTTTACGTTATAAATTGGTGAATTTATCCTCTTGTTAGTTTACGTTATAAATTGGTGAATTTATCCTCTTGTTAGTTTACGTTATAAAGTGGTGAATTTATCCTCTTGTTAGTTTACGTTATAAATTGGTGAATTTATCCTCTTGTTAGTTTACGTTATAAAGTGGTGAATTTATCCTCTTGTTAGTTTACGTTATAAATTGGTGAATTTATCCTCTTGTTAGTTTACGTTATAAATTGGTGAATTTATCCTCTTGATAGTTTACGTTATAAATTGGTGAATTTATCCTCTTGTTAGTTTACGTTATAAAGTGGTGAATTTATCCTCTTGTTAGTTTACGTTATAAATTGGTGAATTTATCCTGTTGTTAGTTTATGTTATAAATTGGTGAATTTATCCTCTTGTTAGTTTACGTTATAAAGTGGTGAATTTATCCTCTTGTTAGTTTACGTTATAAATTGGTGAATTTATTCTCTTTTATTTTACGTTATAAAGTGGTGAATTTATTCTCTTGTTAGTTTACGTTATAAATTGGTGAATTTATCCTCTTGTTAGTTTACGTTATAAAGTGGTGAATTTATCCTCTTGTTAGCTTACGTTATAAAGTGGTGAATTTATCCTCTTGTTAGTTTACGTTATAAATTGGTGAATTTATCCTCTTCTTAATATACGTTATAAAGTGGTGAATTTATCCACTTGTTAGTTTACGTTATAAATTGGTGAATTTATTCTTTTGTCAGTTTACGTTATAAAGTGATGAATTTATCCTCTTGTTAGTTTACGTTATAAATTGGTGAATTTATCCTCTTGTTAGTTTACGTTATAAATTGGTGAATTTATCCTCTTGTTAGTTTACGTTATAAATTGGTGAATTTATCCTCTTGTTAGTTTACGTTATAAAGTGGTGAATTTATCCTCTTGTTAGTTTACGTTATAAATTGGTGAATTTATCCTCTTGTTAGTTTACGTTATAAAGTGGTGAATTTATCCTCTTGTTAGTTTACGTTATAAAGTGGTGAATTTATCCTCTTGTTAGTTTACGTTATAAATTGGTGAATTTATCCTCTTGTTAGTTTACGTTATAAAGTGGTGAATTTATCCTCTTGTTAGTTTACGTTATAAAGTGGTGAATTTATCCTCTTGTTAGTTTACGTTATAAATTGGTGAATTTATCCTCTTGTTAGTTTACGTTATAAATTGGTGAATTTATTCTCTTGTTAGTTTACGTTATAAATTGGTGAATTTATCCTCTTGTTAGTTTACGTTATAAATTGGTGAATTTATTCTTTTGAAAGTTTACATTATAAAGTGGTGAATTTATCCTCTTGTTAGTTTACGTTATAAATTGGTGAATTTATCCTCTTGTTAGCTTACGTTATAAAGTGATGAATTTATCCTCTTGTTAGTTTTCGTTATAAAGTGGTGAATTTATCCTCTTTTTATTTATACGTTATAAAGTGGTGAATTTATCCTCTTGTTAGTTTACGTTATAAATTGGTGAATTTATCCTCTTGTTAGTTTACGTTATAAATTGGTGAATTTATTCTCTTTTTTTTTTACGTTATAAAGTGGTGAATTTATCCTCTTGTTAGTTTACGTTATAAATTGGTGAATTTATCCTCTTAATTATTATATACGTTATAAAGTGATGAATTTATCCTCTTGTTAGTTTACGTTATAAAGTGGTGAATTTATCATCTTGTTAGGTTACGTTATAAATTGGTGAATTTATCCTCTTGTTAGTTTACGTTATAAATTGGTGAATTTATCCTCTTGTTAGCTTACGTTATAAAGTGATGAATTTATCCTCTTGTTAGTTTACGTTATAAATTGGTGAATTTATTCTCTTGTTAGTTTACGTTATAAACTGGTGAATTTATCCTCTTGTTAGTTTACGTTATAAATTGGTGAATTTATCCTTTTGTTAGTTTGCGTTATAAAGTGGCTAATTTATCCTCTTGTTTGTTTACGTTAAAATTGGTGAATTTATCCTCTTGTTAGTTTGCGTTATAAAGTGGCGAATTTATCCTCTTGATAGTTTACGTTATAAATTGGTGAATTTATCCTCTTCTTAGTTTACGTTATAAATTGGTGAATTTATCCTCTTGTTAATTAATATACATTATAAAGTGGTGAATTTATCCTCTTGTTAGTTTACGTTATAAATTGGTGAATTTATCCTCTTGATAGTTTACGTTATAAATTGGTAAATTTATCCTCTTGTTAGTTTACATTATAAAGTGGTGAATTTATCCTCTTGTTAGTTTACGTTATAAATTGGTGAATTTATCCTGTTGTTAGTTTATGTTATAAATTGGTGAATTTATCCTCTTGTTAGTTTACGTTATAAAGTGATGAATTTATCCTCTTGTTAGTTTACGTTATAAATTGGTGAATTTATTCTCTTGTTAGTTTACGTTATAAACTGGTGAATTTATCATTTTGTTAGTTTACGTTATAAATTGGTGAATTTATCCTTTTGTTAGTTTACGTTATAAAGTGGTGAATTTATTCTCTTGTTACTTTACGTTATAAATTGGTGAATTTATCCTCTTGATAGTTTACGTTATAAAGTGGCGAATTTATCCTCTTGATAGTTTACGTTATAAATTGGTAAATTTATCCTCTTCTTAGTTTACGTTATAAATTGATGAATTTATCCTCTTGTTAATTAATATACATTATAAAGTGGTGAATTTATCCTCTTGTTAGTTTACGTTATAAATTGGTGAATTTATCCTCTTGTTAGTTTACATTATAAAGTGGTGAATTTATCCTCTTGTTAGTTTACGTTATAAATTGGTGAATTTATCCTGTTGTTAGTTTATGTTATAAATTGGTGAATTTATTCTCTTGTTAGTTTACGTTATAAAGTGGTGAATTTATCCTCTTATTAGTTTATGTTATAAATTGGTGAATTTATTCTCTTTTTTATTTTACGTTATAAAGTGGTGAATTTATTCTCTTTTTTATTTTACGTTATAAAGTGGTGAATTTATCCTGTTGTTAGTTTATGTTATAAAGTGGTGAATTTATCCTCTTGTTAATATACGTTATAAAGTGGTGAATTTATCCTCTTGATAGATTACTTTATAAAGTGGTGAATTAATCCTCTTTTAGTTTACGTTATAAATTGATGAATTTATCCTCTTGTTAGTTTACGTTGTAAATTGGTGAATTTATCCTCTTGTTAATTAATATACATTATAAAGTGGTGAATTTATCCTCTTGTTAGTTTACGTTATAAATTGGTGAATTTATCCTCTTGATAGTTTACGTTATAAATTGGTAAATTTATTCTCTTCTTAGTTTACGTTATAAACTGGTGAATTTATCCTCTTGTTAGTTTACGTTATAAATTGGTGTATTTATCCTTTTGTTAGTTTGCGTTATAAAGTGGCGAATTTATCCTCTTCTTAATATACGTTATAAAGTGGTGAATTTATTCTCTTGATATTTTACTTTATAAAGTGGTGAATTTATCCTCTTATTAGTTTACGTTATAAAGTGGTGAATTTATTCTCTTGTCAGTTTACGTTATTAAGTGGTGAATTTATTCTCTTGATAGTTTACGTTATAAAGTGGTGAATTTATCCTCTTGTTAGTTTACGTTATAAATTGGTGAATTTATCCTTTTGTTAGTTTACGTTATAAATTGGTGAATTTATTCTCTTGTTAATTAATATACGTTATAAAGTGGTGAATTTATCCTGTTAATAGTTTACGTTATAAAGTGGTGAATTTATCCTGTTAATAATTTACATTATAAATTGGTGAATTTATCCTGTTAATAGTTTACGCTATAAAGTGGCGAATTTATCCTGTTAATAGTTTACGTTATAAAGTGGCGAATTTATCCTGTTAATAGTTTACGTTATAAATTGATGAATTTATCCTCTTGATATATTACGTTATAAAGTGTTGAATTTATCCTCTTAATAGTTTACGTTATAAATTGGTGAATTTATCCTCTTGTTAATTAATATACGTTATAAAATGGTGAATTTATCCTTTTGTTAGTTTACGTTATAAACTGGTGAATTTATCATTTTGTTAGTTTACGTTATAAATTGGTGAATTTATCCTCTTGTTAGTTTGCGTTATAAAGTGGTGAATTTATCCTCTTGTTAGTTTACGTTATAAATTGGTGAATTTATCCTCTTGTTAGTTTACGTTATAAAGTGGTGAATTTATCCTCTTGATAGTTTACGTTATAAATTGGTAAATTTATCCTCTTGTTAGTTTACGTTATAAATTGGTGAATTTATCCTCTTGTTAAGTTATACGTTATAAAGTGGTGAATTTATCCTCTTGATAGTTTACGTTATAAATTGGTGAATTTATCCTCTTGTTAGTTTACATTATAAAGTGGTGAATTTATCCTCTTGTTAGTTTACGTTATAAATTGGTGAATTTATCCTCTTGTTAGTTTACGTTATAAATTGGTGAATTTATTCTCTTGTTAGTTTACGTTATAAAGTGGTGAATTTATCCTCTTGTTAGTTTACGTTATAAATTGGTGAATTTATCCTCTTTTTATTTTACGTTATAAAGTGGTGAATTTATTCTCTTTTGTATTTTACGTTATAAAGTGGTGAATTTATCCTGTTGTTAGTTTATGTTATAAATTGGTGAATTTATCCTCTTGTTAATATACGTTATAAAGTGGTAAATTTATCCTCTTGTTAGTTTACGTTATAAAGTGGTGAATTTATCCTCTTTTTAGTTTACGTTATAAATTGGTGAATTTATCCTCTTGTTAGTTTACGTTATAAATTGGTGAATTTATCCTCTTGTTAAGTTTACGTTATAAAGTGGTGAATTTATCCTCTTGTTAGTTTACGTTATAAATTGGTGAATTTATCCTCTTGATAGTTTACGTTATAAATTGGTGAATTTATCCTCTTGTTAATTAGTTTACGTTATAAAGTGGTGAATTTATCCTCTTGTTAGTTTACGTTATAAATTGGTGAATTTATCCTCTTGTTAGTTTACGTTATAAATTGGTGAATTTATCCTCTTGTTAGTTTACGTTATAAAGTGGTGAATTTATCCTCTTGTTAGTTTACGTTATAAATTGGTGAATTTATCCTCTTGTTAGTTTACGTTATAAAGTGGTGAATTTATCCTCTTGTTAGTTTACGTTATAAAGTGGTGAATTTATCCTCTTGATAGTTTACGTTATAAATTGGTGAATTTATCCTCTTGTTAGTTTACGTTATAAATTGGTGAATTTATCCTCTTGTTAGTTTACGTTATAAATTGGTGAATTTATCCTCTTGTTAGTTAATACGTTATAAAGTGGTGAATTTATCCTCTTGTTAGTTTACGTTATAAAGTGGTGAATTTATCCTCTTGTTAGTTTACGTTATAAATTGGTGAATTTATCCTCTTGTTAGTTTACGTTATAAAGTGGTGAATTTATCCTCTTGTTAGTTTACGTTATAAAGTGGTGAATTTATCCTGTTAATAGTTTACGTTATAAATTGGTGAATTTATCCTCTTGTTAGTTTACGTTATAAATTGGTGAATTTATCCTCTTGTTAGTTTACGTTATAAATTGGTGAATTTATCCTCTTGTTAGTTTACGTTATAAATTGGTGAATTTATCCTCTTGTTAGTTTACGTTATAAATTGGTGAATTTATCCTCTTGTTAGTTTACGTTATAAATTGGTGAATTTATCCTCTTGTTAGTTTACGTTATAAAGTGGTGAATTTATCCTCTTGTTAGTTTACGTTATAAAGTGGTGAATTTATCCTCTTGTTAGTTTACGTTATAAATTGGTGAATTTATCCTCTTGTTAGTTTACGTTATAAAGTGGTGAATTTATTCTCTTGTTAGTTTACGTTATGAATTTAGTTTACGTTATAAATTGGTGAATTTATCCTCTTGTTAGTTTACGTTATAAATTGGTGAATTTATCCTCTTGTTAGTTTACGTTATAAAGTGGTGAATTTATCCTCTTGTTAGTTTACGTTATAAATTGGTGAATTTATCCTCTTGTTAGTTTACGTTATAAAGTGGTGAATTTATCCTCTTGTTAGTTTACGTTATAAAGTGGTGAATTTATCCTCTTGTTAGTTTACGTTATAAATTGGTGAATTTATCCTCTTGTTAGTTTACGTTATAAATTGGTGAATTTATCCTCTTGTTAGTTTACGTTATAAAGTGGTGAATTTATCCTCTTGTTAGTTTACGTTATAAATTGGTGAATTTATCCTCTTGTTAGTTTACGTTATAAATTGGTGAATTTATCCTCTTGTTAGTTTACGTTATAAAGTGGTGAATTTATCCTCTTGTTAGTTTACGTTATAAATGGTGAATTTATTCTCTTGTTATTTTACGTTATAAAGTGGTGAATTTATCCTCTTGTTAGTTTACGTTATAAATTGGTGAATTTATCCTCTTGTTAGTTTACGTTATAAATTGGTGAATTTATCCTCTTGTTAGTTTACGTTATAAAGTGGTGAATTTATCCTCTTGTTAGTTTACGTTATAAAGTGGTGAATTTATCCTCTTGTTAGTTTACGTTATAAATTGGTGAATTTATCCTCTTGTTAGTTTACGTTATAAATTGGTGAATTTATCCTCTTGTTAGTTTACGTTATAAAGTGGTGAATTTATCCTCTTGTTAGTTTACGTTATAAATTGGTGAATTTATCCTCTTGTTAGTTTACGTTATAAATTGGTGAATTTATCCTCTTGTTAGTTTACGTTATAAATTGGTGAATTTATCCTCTTGTTAGTTTACGTTATAAATTGGTGAATTTATCCTCTTGTTAGTTTACGTTATAAATTGGTGAATTTATCCTCTTGTTAGTTTACGTTATAAAGTGGTGAATTTATCCTCTTGTTAGTTTACGTTATAAAGTGGTGAATTTATCCTCTTGTTAGTTTACGTTATAAATTGGTGAATTTATCCTCTTGTTAGTTTACGTTATAAATTGGTGAATTTATCCTCTTGTTAGTTTACGTTATAAAGTGGTGAATTTATCCTCTTGTTAGTTTACGTTATAAATTGGTGAATTTATCCTCTTGTTAGTTTACGTTATAAATTGGTGAATTTATCCTCTTGTTAGTTTACGTTATAAAGTGGTGAATTTATCCTCTTGTTAGTTTACGTTATAAATTGGTGAATTTATCCTCTTGTATAGTTTACGTTATAAAATTGGTGAATTTATCCTCTTGTTAGTTTACGTTATAAAGTGGTGAATTTATCCTCTTGTTAGTTTACGTTATAAATTGGTGAATTTATCCTCTTGTTAGTTTACGTTATAAATTGGTGAATTTATCCTCTTGTTAGTTTACGTTATAAAGTGGTGAATTTATCCTCTTGTATAGTTTACGTTATAAATTGGTGAATTTATCCTCTTGTTAGTTTACGTTATAAATTGGTGAATTTATCCTCTTGTTAGTTTACGTTATAAAGTGGTGAATTTATCCTCTTGTTAGTTTACGTTATAAATTGGTGAATTTATCCTCTTGTTAGTTTACGTTATAAAGTGGTGAATTTATCCTCTTGTTAGTTTACGTTATAAATTGGTGAATTTATCCTCTTGTTAGTTTACGTTATAAAGTGGTGAATTTATCCTCTTGTTAGTTTACGTTATAAATTGGTGAATTTATCCTCTTGTTAGTTTACGTTATAAATTGGTGAATTTATCCTCTTGTTAGTTTACGTTATAAATTGGTGAATTTATCTTGTTAGTTTACGTTATAAATTGGTGAATTTATCCTCTTGTTAGTTTACGTTATAAAGTGGTGAATTTATCCTCTTGTTAGTTTACGTTATAAATTGGTGAATTTATCCTCTTGTTAGTTTACGTTATAAAGTGGTGAATTTATCCTCTTGTTAGTTTACGTTATAAAGTGGTGAATTTATCCTCTTGTTAGTTTACGTTATAAATTGGTGAATTTATCCTCTTGTTAGTTTACGTTATAAATTGGTGAATTTATCCTCTTGTTAGTTTACGTTATAAAGTGGTGAATTTATCCTCTTGTTAGTTTACGTTATAAATTGGTGAATTTATCCTCTTGTTAGTTTACGTTATAAATTGGTGAATTTATCCTCTTGTTAGTTTACGTTATAAAGTGGTGAATTTATCCTCTTGTTAGTTTACGTTATAAATTGGTGAATTTATCCTCTTGTTAGTTTACGTTATAAATTGGTGAATTTATCCTCTTGTTAGTTTACGTTATAAAGTGGTGAATTTATCCTCTTGTTAGTTTACGTTATAAATTGGTGAATTTATCCTCTTGTTAGTTTACGTTATAAAGTGGTGAATTTATCCTCTTGTTAGTTTACGTTATAAAGTGGTGAATTTATCCTCTTGTTAGTTTACGTTATAAAGTGGTGAATTTATCCTCTTGTTAGTTTACGTTATAAATTGGTGAATTTATCCTCTTGTTAGTTTACGTTATAAAGTGGTGAATTTATCCTCTTGTTAGTTTACGTTATAAATTGGTGAATTTATCCTCTTGTTAGTTTACGTTATAAATAAAGTGGTGAATTTATCCTCTTGTTAGTTTACGTTATAAAGTGGTGAATTTATCCTCTTGTTAGTTTACGTTATAAATTGGTGAATTTATCCTCTTGTTAGTTTACGTTATAAATTGGTGAATTTATCCTCTTGTTAGTTTACGTTATAAAGTGGTGAATTTATCCTCTTGTTAGTTTACGTTATAAAGTGGTGAATTTATCCTCTTGTTAGTTTACGTTATAAAGTGGTGAATTTATCCTCTTGTTAGTTTACGTTATAAATTGGTGAATTTATCCTCTTGTTAGTTTACGTTATAAATTGGTTATCCTTTTGTTAGTTTACGTTATAAAGTGGTGAATTTATCCTCTTGTTAGTTTACGTTATAAATTGGTGAATTTATCCTCTTGTTAGTTTACGTTATAAATTGGTGAATTTATCCTCTTGTTAGTTTACGTTATAAATTGGTGAATTTATCCTCTTGTTAGTTTACGTTATAAATTGGTGAATTTATCCTCTTGTTAGTTTACGTTATAAAGTGGTGAATTTATCCTCTTGTTAGTTTACGTTATAAAGTGGTGAATTTATCCTCTTGTTAGTTTACGTTATAAAGTGGTGAATTTATCCTCTTGTTAGTTTACGTTATAAATTGGTGAATTTATCCTCTTGTTAGTTTACGTTATAAAGTGGTGAATTTATCCTCTTGTTAGTTTACGTTATAAAGTGGTGAATTTATCCTCTTGTTAGTTTACGTTATAAATTGGTGAATTTATCCTCTTGTTAGTTTACGTTATAAAGTGGTGAATTTATCCTCTTGTTAGTTTACGTTATAAATTGGTGAATTTATCCTCTTGTTAGTTTACGTTATAAAGTGGTGAATTTATCCTCTTGTTAGTTTACGTTATAGTGAATTTATCCGTTAGTTTACGTTATTGGTGAATTTATCCTCTTGTTAGTTTACGTTATAAAGTGGTGAATTTATCCTCTTGTTAGTTTACGTTATAAATTGGTGAATTTATCCTCTTGTTAGTTTACGTTATAAAGTGGTGAATTTATCCTCTTGTTAGTTTACGTTATAAAGTGGTGAATTTATCCTCTTGTTAGTTTACGTTATAAATTGGTGAATTTATCCTCTTGTTAGTTTACGTTATAAAGTGGTGAATTTATCCTCTTGTTAGTTTACGTTATAAATTGGTGAATTTATCCTCTTGTTAGTTTACGTTATAAATTGGTGAATTTATCCTCTTGTTAGTTTACGTTATAAAGTGGTGAATTTATCCTCTTGTTAGTTTACGTTATAAATTGGTGAATTTATCCTCTTGTTAGTTTACGTTATAAATTGGTGAATTTATCCTCTTGTTAGTTTACGTTATAAAGTGGTGAATTTATCCTCTTGTTAGTTTACGTTATAAATTGGTGAATTTATCCTCTTGTTAGTTTACGTTATAAATTGGTGAATTTATCCTCTTGTTAGTTTACGTTATAAATTGGTGAATTTATCCTCTTGTTAGTTTACGTTATAAATTGGTGAATTTATCCTCTTGTTAGTTTTGTTATAAATTGGTGAATTTATCCTCTTGTTAGTTTACGTTATAAAGTGGTGAATTTATCCTCTTGTTAGTTTACGTTATAAATTGGTGAATTTATCCTCTTGTTAGTTTACGTTATAAAGTGGTGAATTTATCCTCTTGTTAGTTTACGTTATAAATTGGTGAATTTATCCTCTTGTTAGTTTACGTTATAAAGTGGTGAATTTATCCTCTTGTTAGTTTACGTTATAAATTGGTGAATTTATCCTCTTGTTAGTTTACGTTATAAATTGGTGAATTTATCCTCTTGTTAGTTTACGTTATAAAGTGGTGAATTTATCCTCTTGTTAGTTTACGTTATAAATTGGTGAATTTATCCTCTTGTTAGTTTACGTTATAAAGTGGTGAATTTATCCTCTTGTTAGTTTACGTTATAAAGTGGTGAATTTATCCTCTTGTTAGTTTACGTTATAAATTGGTGAATTTATCCTCTTGTTAGTTTACGTTATAAATTGGTGAATTTATCCTCTTGTTAGTTTACGTTATAAAGTGGTGAATTTATCCTCTTGTTAGTTTACGTTATAAATTGGTGAATTTATCCTCTTGTTAGTTTACGTTATAAAGTGGTGAATTTATCCTCTTGTTAGTTTACGTTATAAATTGGTGAATTTATCCTCTTGTTAGTTTACGTTATAAAGTGGTGAATTTATCCTCTTGTTAGTTTACGTTATAAAGTGGTGAATTTATCCTCTTGTTAGTTTACGTTATAAAGTGGTGAATTTATCCTCTTGTTAGTTTACGTTATAAAGTGGTGAATTTATCCTCTTGTTAGTTTACGTTATAAAGTGGTGAATTTATCCTCTTGTTAGTTTACGTTATAAATTGGTGAATTTATCCTCTTGTTAGTTTACGTTATAAATTGGTGAATTTATCCTCTTGTTAGTTTACGTTATAAATTGGTGAATTTATCCTCTTGTTAGTTTACGTTATAAAGTGGTGAATTTATCCTCTTGTTAGTTTACGTTATAAATTGGTGAATTTATCCTCTTGTTAGTTTACGTTATAAATTGGTGAATTTATCCTCTTGTTAGTTTACGTTATAAATTGGTGAATTTATCCTCTTGTTAGTTTACGTTATAAATTGGTGAATTTATCCTCTTGTTAGTTTACGTTATAAAGTGGTGAATTTATCCTCTTGTTAGTTTACGTTATAAATTGGTGAATTTATCCTCTTGTTAGTTTACGTTATAAAGTGGTGAATTTATCCTCTTGTTAGTTTACGTTATAAATTGGTGAATTTATCCTCTTGTTAGTTTACGTTATAAAGTGGTGAATTTATCCTCTTGTTAGTTTACGTTATAAAGTGGTGAATTTATCCTCTTGTTAGTTTACGTTATAAAGTGGTGAATTTATCCTCTTGTTAGTTTACGTTATAAAGTGGTGAATTTATCCTCTTGTTAGTTTACGTTATAAAGTGGTGAATTTATCCTCTTGTTAGTTTACGTTATAAAGTGGTGAATTTATCCTCTTGTTAGTTTACGTTATAAATTGGTGAATTTATCCTCTTGTTAGTTTACGTTATAAAGTGGTGAATTTATCCTCTTGTTAGTTTACGTTATAAATTGGTGAATTTATCCTCTTGTTAGTTTACGTTATAAATTGGTGAATTTATCCTCTTGTTAGTTTACGTTATAAAGTGGTGAATTTATCCTCTTGTTAGTTTACGTTATAAATTGGTGAATTTATCCTCTTGTTAGTTTACGTTATAAAGTGGTGAATTTATCCTCTTGTTAGTTTACGTTATAAAGTGGTGAATTTATCCTCTTGTTAGTTTACGTTATAAATTGGTGAATTTATCCTCTTGTTAGTTTACGTTATAAAGTGGTGAATTTATCCTCTTGTTAGTTTACGTTATAAAGTGGTGAATTTATCCTCTTGTTAGTTTACGTTATAAAGTGGTGAATTTATCCTCTTGTTAGTTTACGTTATAAATTGGTGAATTTATCCTCTTGTTAGTTTACGTTATAAAGTGGTGAATTTATCCTCTTGTTAGTTTACGTTATAAAGTGGTGAATTTATCCTCTTGTTAGTTTACGTTATAAATTGGTGAATTTATCCTCTTGTTAGTTTACGTTATAAAGTGGTGAATTTATCCTCTTGTTAGTTTACGTTATAAATTGGTGAATTTATCCTCTTGTTAGTTTACGTTATAAATTGGTGAATTTATCCTCTTGTTAGTTTACGTTATAAAGTGGTGAATTTATCCTCTTGTTAGTTTACGTTATAAAGTGGTGAATTTATCCTCTTGTTAGTTTACGTTATAAATTGGTGAATTTATCCTCTTGTTAGTTTGTTATAAGTGGTGAATTTACGTTGTTAGTTTACGTTATAAAGTGGTGAATTTATCCTCTTGTTAGTTTACGTTATAAAGTGGTGAATTTATCCTCTTGTTAGTTTACGTTATAAAGTGGTGAATTTATCCTCTTGTTAGTTTACGTTATAAATTGGTGAATTTATCCTCTTGTTAGTTTACGTTATAAATTGGTGAATTTATCCTCTTGTTAGTTTACGTTATAAAGTGGTGAATTTATCCTCTTGTTAGTTTACGTTATAAATTGGTGAATTTATCCTCTTGTTAGTTTACGTTATAAATTGGTGAATTTATCCTCTTGTTAGTTTACGTTATAAAGTGGTGAATTTATCCTCTTGTTAGTTTACGTTATAAATTGGTGAATTTATCCTCTTGTTAGTTTACGTTATAAATTGGTGAATTTATCCTCTTGTTAGTTTACGTTATAAAGTGGTGAATTTATCCTCTTGTTAGTTTACGTTATAAATTGGTGAATTTATCCTCTTGTTAGTTTACGTTATAAATTGGTGAATTTATCCTCTTGTTAGTTTACGTTATAAATTGGTGAATTTATCCTCTTGTTAGTTTACGTTATAAATTGGTGAATTTATCCTCTTGTTAGTTTACGTTATAAATTGGTGAATTTATCCTCTTGTTAGTTTACGTTATAAAGTGGTGAATTTATCCTCTTGTTAGTTTACGTTATAAATTGGTGAATTTATCCTCTTGTTAGTTTACGTTATAAAGTGGTGAATTTATCCTCTTGTTAGTTTACGTTATAAAGTGGTGAATTTATCCTCTTGTTAGTTTACGTTATAAAGTGGTGAATTTATCCTCTTGTTAGTTTACGTTATAAAGTGGTGAATTTATCCTCTTGTTAGTTTACGTTATAAAGTGGTGAATTTATCCTCTTGTTAGTTTACGTTATAAATTGGTGAATTTATCCTCTTGTTAGTTTACGTTATAAAGTGGTGAATTTATCCTCTTGTTAGTTTACGTTATAAAGTGGTGAATTTATCCTCTTGTTAGTTTACGTTATAAATTGGTGAATTTATCCTCTTGTTAGTTTACGTTATAAATTGGTGAATTTATCCTCTTGTTAGTTTACGTTATAAAGTGGTGAATTTATCCTCTTGTTAGTTTACGTTATAAATTGGTGAATTTATCCTCTTGTTAGTTTACGTTATAGTGGTGAATTTATCCTCTTGTTAGTTTACGTTATAAAGTGGTGAATTTATCCTCTTGTTAGTTTACGTTATAAAGTGGTGAATTTATCCTCTTGTTAGTTTACGTTATAAATTGGTGAATTTATCCTCTTGTTAGTTTACGTTATAAAGTGGTGAATTTATCCTCTTGTTAGTTTACGTTATAAATTGGTGAATTTATCCTCTTGTTAGTTTACGTTATAAATTGGTGAATTTATCCTCTTGTTAGTTTACGTTATAAATTGGTGAATTTATCCTCTTGTTAGTTTACGTTATAAATTGGTGAATTTATCCTCTTGTTAGTTTACGTTATAAAGTGGTGAATTTATCCTCTTGTTAGTTTACGTTATAAATTGGTGAATTTATCCTCTTGATAGTTTACGTTATAAATTGGTGAATTTATCCTCTTGTTAGTTTACGTTATAAAGTGGTGAATTTATCCTCTTGTTAGTTTACGTTATAAATTGGTGAATTTATCCTCTTGTTAGTTTACGTTATAAATTGGTGAATTTATCCTCTTGTTAGTTTACGTTATAAATTGGTGAATTTATCCTCTTGTTAGTTTACGTTATAAATTGGTGAATTTATCCTCTTGTTAGTTTACGTTATAAATTGGTGAATTTATCCTCTTGTTAGTTTACGTTATAAATTGGTGAATTTATCCTCTTGTTAGTTTACGTTATAAAGTGGTGAATTTTTCCTCTTGTTAGTTTACGTTATAAATTGGTGAATTTATCCTCTTGTTAGTTTACGTTATAAATTGGTGAATTTATCCTCTTGATAGTTTACGTTATAAAGTGGCGAATTTATCCTCTTGATAGTTTACGTTATAAATTGGTAAATTTATCCTCTTGTTAGTTTACGTTATAAAGTGGTGAATTTATCCTCTTGTTAGTTTACGTTATAAATTGGTGAATTTATCCTCTTGATAGTTTACGTTATAAATTGGTAAATTTATCCTCTTGTTAGTTTACATTATAAAGTGGTGAATTTATCCTCTTGTTAGTTTACGTTATAAATTGGTGAATTTATCCTGTTGTTAGTTTATGTTATAAATTGGTGAATTTATTCTCTTGTTAGTTTACGTTATAAAGTGGTGAATTTATCCTCTTATTAGTTTATGTTATAAATTGGTGAATTTATTCTCTTTTTATTTTACGTTATAAAGTGGTGAATTTATTCTCTTTTTATTTTACGTTATAAAGTGGTGAATTTATCCTGTTGTTAGTTTATGTTATAAAGTGGTGAATTTATCCTCTTGTTAATATACGTTATAAAGTGGTGAATTTATCCTCTTGATAGATTACTTTATAAAGTGGTGATTTAATCCTTTTTTAGTTTACGTTATAAATTGATGAATTTATCCTCTGGTTAGTTTACGTTATAAATTGGTGAATTTATCCTCTTGTTAATTAATATACATTATAAAGTGGTGAATTTATCCTCTTGTTAGTTTACGTTATAAATTGGTGAATTTATCCTCTTGATAGTTTACGTTATAAATTGGTAAATTTATTCTCTTCTTAGTTTACGTTATAAACTGGTGAATTTATCCTCTTGTTAGTTTACGTTATAAATTGGTGTATTTATCCTTTTGTTAGTTTGCGTTATAAAGTGGCGAATTTATCCTCTTCTTAATATACGTTATAAAGTGGTGAATTTATTCTCTTGATATTTTACTTTATAAAGTGGTGAATTTATCCTCTTATTAGTTTACGTTATAAAGTGGTGAATTTATTCTCTTGTCAGTTTACGTTATTAAGTGGTGAATTTATTCTCTTGATAGTTTACGTTATAAAGTGGTGAATTTATCCTCTTGTTAGTTTACGTTATAAATTGGTGAATTTATCCTTTTGTTAGTTTACGTTATAAATTGGTGAATTTATTCTCTTGTTAATTAATATACGTTATAAAGTGGTGAATTTATCCTGTTAATAGTTTACGTTATAAAGTGGCGAATTTATCCTGTTAATAATTTACATTATAAATTGGTGAATTTATCCTGTTAATAGTTTACGTTATAAAGTGGTGAATTTATCCTGTTAATAGTTTACGTTATAAAGTGGCGAATTTATCCTGTTAATAGTTTACGTTATAAATTGATGAATTTATCCTCTTGATATATTACGTTATAAAGTGTTGAATTTATCCTCTTAATAGTTTACGTTATAAATTGGTGAATTTATCCTCTTGTTAATTAATATACGTTATAAAATGGTGAATTTATCCTTTTGTTAGTTTACGTTATAAATTGGTGAATTTATTCTTTTGTCAGTTTACGTTATAAAGTGGTGAATTTATTCTCTTGTCAGTTTACGTTATAATGTGATGAATTTATCCTCTTGTTAGTTTACGTTATAAAGTGGTGAATTTATCCTCTTGTTAATTGACGTTATAAAGTGGTGAATTTATCCTCTTGATAGTTTACGTTATAAATTGGTAAATTTATCCTCTTGTTAGTTTACGTTATAAAGTGGTGAATTTTTCCTCTTGTTAGTTTACGTTAAAATTGGTGAATTTATTCACTTGAAAGTTTACGTTATAAATTGGTGAATTTATCCTCTTGTTAGTTTACGTTATAAAGTTGTGAATTTATCCTCTTGTTAGTTTACCTTATAAATTGGTGAATTTATCCTCTTGTTAGTTTACGTTATAAACTGGTGAATTTATCCTCTTGTTAGTTTACGTTATAAATTGGTGAATTTATCCTCTTGTTAGTTTGCGTTATAAAGTGGCGAATTTATCCTCTTCTTAATATACGTTATAAAGTGATGAATTTATTCTCTTGTTAGTTTACGTTATAAAGTGGTGAATTTATTCTCTTGATATTTTACGTTATAAAGTGGTGAATTTATCCTCTTATCAGTTTACGTTATAAAGTGGTGAATTTATCCTCTTATTAGTTTACGTTATAAATTGGTGAATTTATTGTTTTGTCAGTTTACGTTATTAAGTGGTGAATTTATTCTCTTGATAGTTTACGTTATATATTGGTAAATTTATCCTCTTGTTAGTTTACATTATAAAGTGGTGAATTTATCCTCTTGTTAGTTTACGTTATAAATTGGTGAATTTATCCTGTTGTTAGTTTATGTTATAAATTGGTGAATTTATTCTCTTGTTAGTTTACGTTATAAAGTGGTGAATTTATCCTCTTATTAGTTTATGTTATAAATTGGTGAATTTATTCTCTTTTTTATTTTACGTTATAAAGTGGTGAATTTATTCTGTTGTTAGTTTATGTTATAAATTGGTGAATTTATTCTCTTTTTTATTTTACGTTATAAAGTGGTGAATTTATCCTGTTGTTAGTTTATGTTATAAAGTGGTGAATTTATCCTCTTGTTAATATACGTTATAAAGTGGTAAATTTATCCTCTTGTTAGTTTACGTTATCAAGTGGTGAATTTATCCTCTTGATAGATTACTTTATAAAGTGGTGAATTTATCCTCTTTTAGTTTACGTTATAAATTGATGAATTTATCCTCTTGTTAGTTTACGTTGTAAATTGGTGAATTTATTCTCTGGTTAGTTTACGTTATAAATTGGTGAATTTATTCTCTTGATAGTTTACGTTATAAAGTGGTGAATTTATCCTCTTGTTAATTAATATACGTTATAAAGTGGTGAATTTATCCTCTTATTAGTTTACGTTATAAATTGGTGAATTTATCCTCTTGTTAGTTTACGTTATAAATTGGTGAATTTATCCTCTTGTTAGTTTACGTTATAAATTGGTGAATTTATCCTCTTGTTAGTTTACGTTATAAATTGGTGAATTTATCCTCTTGTTAATTAATATACGTTATATAGTGGTGAATTTATCCTCTTGTTAATTTACGTTATAAAGTGGTGAATTTATCCTCTTGTTAGTTTATGTTATAAATTGGTGAATTTATTCTCTTGTTAGTTTACGTTATAAATTGGTGAATTTATCCTCTTGATAGTTTACATTATAAATTGGTGAATTTATTCTCTTGAAAGTTTACATTATAAAGTGGTGAATTTATCCTCTTGTTAGTTTACGTTATAAATTGGTGAATTTATCCTCTTGTTAGCTTACGTTATAAAGTGATGAATTTATCCTCTTGTTAGTTTTCGTTATAAAGTGGTGAATTAATCCTCTTTTTAATTAATATACGTTATAAAGTGGTGAATTTATCCTCTTGTTAGTTTACGTTATAAATTGGTGAATTTATTCTCTTGATAGTTTACGTTATAAATTGGTGAATTTATTCTCTTTTTTTTTTACGTTATAAAGTGGTGAATTTATCCTCTTGTTAGTTTACGTTATAAATTGGTGAATTTATCCTCTTGTTAGTTATACGTTATAAAGTGATGAATTTATCCTCTTGTTAGTTTACGTTATAAAGTGGTGAATTTATCATCTTGTTAGGTTACGTTATAAATTGGTGAATTTATTTAGCCTCTTGTTAGTTTACGTTATAAATTGGTGAATTTATCCTCTTGTTAGCTTACGTTATAAAGTGATGAATTTATCCTCTTGTTAGTTTACGTTATAAATTGGTGAATTTATTCTCTTGTTAGTTTACGTTATAAACTGGTGAATTTATCCTCTTGTTAGTTTACGTTATAAATTGGTGAATTTATCCTTTTGTTAGTTTGCGTTATAAAGTGGCTAATTTATCCTCTTGTTAGTTTACGTTAAAAATTGGTGAATTTATCCTCTTGATAGTTTACGTTATAAAGTGGCGAATTTATCCTCTTGATAGTTTACGTTATAAATTGGTAAATTTATCCTCTTCTTAGTTTACGTTATAAATTGGTGAATTTATCCTCTTGTTAATTAATATACATTATAAAGTGGTGAATTTATCCTCTTGTTAGTTTACGTTATAAATTGGTGAATTTATCCTCTTGATAGTTTACGTTATAAATTGTTAAATTTATCCTCTTGTTAGTTTACATTATAAAGTGGTGAATTTATCCTCTTGTTAGTTTACGTTATAAATTGGTGAATTTATCCTGTTGTTAGTTTATGTTATAAATTGGTGAATTTATCCTCTTGTTAGCTTACGTTATAAAGTGATGAATTTATCCTCTTGTTAGTTTACGTTATAAATTGGTGAATTTATTCTCTTGTTAGTTTACGTTATAAACTGGTGAATTTATCATTTTGTTAGTTTACGTTATAAATTGGTGAATTTATCCTTTTGTTAGTTTGCGTTATAAAGTGGCGAATTTATCCTCTTGTTAGTTTACGTTAAAAATTGGTGAATTTATCCTCTTGATAGTTTACGTTATAAAGTGGCGAATTTATCCTCTTGATAGTTTACGTTATAAATTGGTAAATTTATCCTCTTCTTAGTTTACGTTATAAATTGATGAATTTATCCTCTTGTTAATTAATATACATTATAAAGTGGTGAATTTATCCTCTTGATAGTTTACGTTATAAATTGGTAAATTTATCCTCTTGTTAGTTTACATTATAAAGTGGTGTATTTATCCTCTTGTTAGTTTACGTTATAAATTGGTGAATTTATCCTGTTGTTAGTTTATGTTATAAATTGGTGAATTTATTCTCTTGTTAGTTTACGTTATAAAGTGGTGAATTTATCCTCTTATTAGTTTATGTTATAAATTGGTGAATTTATTCTCTTTTTTATTTTACGTTATAAAGTGGTGAATTTATTCTCTTTTTTATTTTACGTTATAAAGTGGTGAATTTATCCTGTTGTTAGTTTATGTTATAAAGTGGTGAATTTATCCTCTTGTTAATATACGTTATAAAGTGGTGAATTTATCCTCTTGATAGATTACTTTATAAAGTGGTGAATTAATCCTCTTTTAGTTTACGTTATAAATTGATGAATTTATCCTCTTGTTAGTTTACGTTGTAAATTGGTGAATTTATCCTCTTGTTAATTAATATACATTATAAAGTGGTGAATTTATCCTCTTGTTAGTTTACGTTATAAATTGGTGAATTTATCCTCTTGATAGTTTACGTTATAAATTGGTAAATTTATTCTCTTCTTAGTTTACGTTATAAACTGGTGAATTTATCCTCTTGTTAGTTTACGTTATAAATTGGTGTATTTATCCTTTTGTTAGTTTGCGTTATAAAGTGGCGAATTTATCCTCTTCTTAATATACGTTATAAAGTGGTGAATTTATTCTCTTGATATTTTACTTTATAAAGTGGTGAATTTATCCTCTTATTAGTTTACGTTATAAAGTGGTGAATTTATTCTCTTGTCAGTTTACGTTATTAAGTGGTGAATTTATTCTCTTGATAGTTTACGTTATAAAGTGGTGAATTTATCCTCTTGTTAGTTTACGTTATAAATTGGTGAATTTATCCTTTTGTTAGTTTACGTTATAAATTGGTGAATTTATTCTCTTGTTAATTAATATACGTTATAAAGTGGTGAATTTATCCTGTTAATAGTTTACGTTATAAAGTGGCGAATTTATCCTGTTAATAATTTACATTATAAATTGGTGAATTTATCCTGTTAATAGTTTACGCTATAAAGTGGCGAATTTATCCTGTTAATAGTTTACGTTATAAAGTGGCGAATTTATCCTGTTAATAGTTTACGTTATAAATTGATGAATTTATCCTCTTGATATATTACGTTATAAAGTGTTGAATTTATCCTCTTAATAGTTTACGTTATAAATTGGTGAATTTATCCTCTTGTTAATTAATATACGTTATAAAATGGTGAATTTATCCTTTTGTTAGTTTACGTTATAAATTGGTGAATTTATTCTTTTGTCAGTTTACGTTATAAAGTGGTGAATTTTTCCTCTTGTTAGTTTACGTTAAAATTGGTGAATTTATTCACTTGAAAGTTTACGTTATAAATTGGTGAATTTATCCTCTTGTTAGTTTACGTTATAAAGTTGTGAATTTATCCTCTTGTTAGTTTACGTTATAAATTGGTAAATTTATCCTCTTGTTAGTTTACATTATAAAGTGGTGAATTTATCCTCTTGTTAGTTTACGTTATAAAGTGGTGAATTTATCCTCTTGTTAATTTACGTTATAAAGTGGTGAATTTATCCTCTTGTTAGTTTACGTTATAAATTGGTGAATTTATCCTCTTGTTAGTTTACGTTATAAATTGGTGAATTTATCCTCTTGTTAGTTTACGTTATAAATTGGTGAATTTATCCTCTTGTTAGTTTACGTTATAAATTGGTGAATTTATCCTCTTGTTAGTTTACGTTATAAAGTGGTGAATTTATCCTCTTGTTAGTTTACGTTATAAAGTGGTGAATTTATCCTCTTGTTAGTTTACGTTATAAATTGGTGAATTTATTCTCTTGAAAGTTTACATTATAAAGTGGTGAATTTATCCTCTTGTTAGTTTACGTTATAAATTGGTGAATTTATCCTCTTGTTAGCTTACGTTATAAAGTGATGAATTTATCCTCTTGTTAGTTTACGTTATAAAGTGGTGAATTTATCATCTTGTTAGGTTACGTTATAAAGTGGTGAATTTATCCTCTTGTTAGTTTACGTTATAAAGTGGTGAATTTATCCTCTTGTTAGTTTACGTTATAAATTGGTGAATTTATCCTCTTGTTAGTTTACGTTATAAAGTGGTGAATTTATCCTCTTGTTAGTTTACGTTATAAATTGGTGAATTTATCCTCTTGTTAGTTTACGTTATAAAGTGGTGAATTTATCCTCTTGTTAGTTTACGTTATAAATTGGTGAATTTATCCTCTTGTTAGTTTACGTTATAAAGTGGTGAATTTATCCTCTTGTTAGTTTACGTTATAAATTGGTGAATTTATCCTCTTGTTAGTTTACGTTATAAATTGGTGAATTTATCCTCTTGTTAGTTTACGTTATAAAGTGGTGAATTTATCCTCTTGTTAGTTTACGTTATAAATTGGTGAATTTATCCTCTTGTTAGTTTACGTTATAAAGTGGTGAATTTATCCTCTTGTTAGTTTACGTTATAAAGTGGTGAATTTATCCTCTTGTTAGTTTACGTTATAAATTGGTGAATTTATCCTCTTGTTAGTTTACGTTATAAATTGGTGAATTTATCCTCTTGTTAGTTTACGTTATAAATTGGTGAATTTATCCTCTTGTTAGTTTACGTTATAAAGTGGTGAATTTATCCTCTTGTTAGTTTACGTTATAAAGTGGTGAATTTATCCTCTTGTTAGTTTACGTTATAAATTGGTGAATTTATCCTCTTGTTAGTTTACGTTATAAAGTGGTGAATTTATCCTCTTGTTAGTTTACGTTATAAAGTGGTGAATTTATCCTCTTGTTAGTTTACGTTATAAATTGGTGAATTTATCCTCTTGTTAGTTTACGTTATATAAATCCTCTTGTTGGTGAATTTATCCTCTTGTTAGTTTACGTTATAAATTGGTGAATTTATCCTCTTGTTAGTTTACGTTATAAATTGGTGAATTTATCCTCTTGTTAGTTTACGTTATAAATTGGTGAATTTATCCTCTTGTTAGTTTACGTTATAAATTGGTGAATTTATCCTCTTGTTAGTTTACGTTATAAAGTGGTGAATTTATCCTCTTGTTAGTTTACGTTATAAATTGGTGAATTTATCCTCTTGTTAGTTTACGTTATAAATTGGTGAATTTATCCTCTTGTTAGTTTACGTTATAAATTGGTGAATTTATCCTCTTGTTAGTTTACGTTATAAAGTGGTGAATTTATCCTCTTGTTAGTTTACGTTATAAATTGGTGAATTTATCCTCTTGTTAGTTTACGTTATAAAGTGGTGAATTTATCCTCTTGTTAGTTTACGTTATAAATTGGTGAATTTATCCTCTTGTTAGTTTACGTTATAAATTGGTGAATTTATCCTCTTGTTAGTTTACGTTATAAATTGGTGAATTTATCCTCTTGTTAGTTTACGTTATAAATTGGTGAATTTATCCTCTTGTTAGTTTACGTTATAAATTGGTGAATTTATCCTCTTGTTAGTTTACGTTATAAATTGGTGAATTTATCCTCTTGTTAGTTTACGTTATAAATTGGTGAATTTATCCTCTTGTTAGTTTACGTTATAAATTGGTGAATTTATCCTCTTGTTAGTTTACGTTATAAAGTGGTGAATTTATCCTCTTGTTAGTTTACGTTATAAAGTGGTGAATTTATCCTCTTGTTATTTTACGTTATAAAGTGGTGAATTTATCCTCTTGTTAGTTTACGTTATAAAGTGGTGAATTTATCCTCTTGTTAGTTTACGTTATAAAGTGGTGAATTTATCCTCTTGTTAGTTTACGTTATAAATTGGTGAATTTATCCTCTTGTTATAGTTTACGTTATAAATTGGTGAATTTATCTCTTGTTAGTTTACTTGAATTTATCCTCTTGTTAGTTTACGTTATAAATTGGTGAATTTATCCTCTTGTTAGTTTACGTTATAAATTGGTGAATTTATCCTCTTGTTAGTTTACGTTATAAAGTGGTGAATTTATCCTCTTGTTAGTTTACGTTATAAATTGGTGAATTTATCCTGTTGTTAGTTTACGTTATAAATTGGTGAATTTATCCTCTTGTTAGTTTACGTTATAAAGTGGTGAATTTATCCTCTTGTTAGTTTACGTTATAAATTGGTGAATTTATCTCTTGTTAGTTTACGTTATAAATTGGTGAATTTATCCTCTTGTTAGTTTACGTTATAAATTGGTGAATTTATCCTCTTGTTAGTTTACGTTATAAAGTGGTGAATTTATCCTCTTGTTAGTTTACGTTATAAAGTGGTGAATTTATCCTCTTGTTAGTTTACGTTATAAAGTGGTGAATTTATCCTCTTGTTAGTTTACGTTATAAAGTGGTGAATTTATCCTCTTGTTAGTTTACGTTATAAATTGGTGAATTTATCCTCTTGTTAGTTTACGTTATAAAGTGGTGAATTTATCCTCTTGTTAGTTTACGTTATAAATTGGTGAATTTATCCTCTTGTTAGTTTACGTTATAAATTGGTGAATTTATCCTCTTGTTAGTTTACGTTATAAAGTGGTGAATTTATCCTCTTGTTAGTTTACGTTATAAATTGGTGAATTTATCCTCTTGTTAGTTTACGTTATAAATTGGTGAATTTATCCTCTTGTTAGTTTACGTTATAAAGTGGTGAATTTATCCTCTTGTTAGTTTACGTTATAAATTGGTGAATTTATCCTCTTGTTAGTTTACGTTATAAATTGGTGAATTTATCCTCTTGTTAGTTTACGTTATAAAGTGGTGAATTTATCCTCTTGTTAGTTTACGTTATAAAGTGGTGAATTTATCCTCTTGTTAGTTTACGTTATAAAGTGGTGAATTTATCCTCTTGTTAGTTTACGTTATAAAGTGGTGAATTTATCCTCTTGTTAGTTTACGTTATAAAGTGGTGAATTTATCCTCTTGTTAGTTTACGTTATAAATTGGTGAATTTATCCTCTTGTTAGTTTACGTTATAAAGTGGTGAATTTATCCTCTTGTTAGTTTACGTTATAAATTGGTGAATTTATCCTCTTGTTAGTTTACGTTATAAAGTGGTGAATTTATCCTCTTGTTAGTTTACGTTATAAAGTGGTGAATTTATCCTCTTGTTAGTTTACGTTATAAATTGGTGAATTTATCCTCTTGTTAGTTTACGTTATAAAGTGGTGAATTTATCCTCTTGTTAGTTTACGTTATAAAGTGGTGAATTTATCCTCTTGTTAGTTTACGTTATAAAGTGGTGAATTTATCCTCTTGTTAGTTTACGTTATAAATTGGTGAATTTATCCTCTTGTTAGTTTACGTTATAAAGTGGTGAATTTATCCTCTTGTTAGTTTACGTTATAAATTGGTGAATTTATCCTCTTGTTAGTTTACGTTATAAATTGGTGAATTTATCCTCTTGTTAGTTTACGTTATAAAGTGGTGAATTTATCCTCTTGTTAGTTTACGTTATAAAGTGGTGAATTTATCCTCTTGTTAGTTTACGTTATAAATTGGTGAATTTATCCTCTTGTTAGTTTACGTTATAAATTGGTGAATTTATCCTCTTGTTAGTTTACGTTATAAATTGGTGAATTTATCCTCTTGTTAGTTTACGTTATAAAGTGGTGAATTTATCCTCTTGTTAGTTTACGTTATAAATTGGTGAATTTATCCTCTTGTTAGTTTACGTTATAAAGTGGTGAATTTATCCTCTTGTTAGTTTACGTTATAAAGTGGTGAATTTATCCTCTTGTTAGTTTACGTTATAAATTGGTGAATTTATCCTCTTGTTAGTTTACGTTATAAATTGGTGAATTTATCCTCTTGTTAGTTTACGTTATAAAGTGGTGAATTTATCCTCTTGTTAGTTTACGTTATAAATTGGTGAATTTATCCTCTTGTTAGTTTACGTTATAAATTGGTGAATTTATCCTCTTGTTAGTTTACGTTATAAAGTGGTGAATTTATCCTCTTGTTAGTTTACGTTATAAATTGGTGAATTTATCCTCTTGTTAGTTTACGTTATAAATTGGTGAATTTATCCTCTTGTTAGTTTACGTTATAAAGTGGTGAATTTATCCTCTTGTTAGTTTACGTTATAAATTGGTGAATTTATCCTCTTGTTAGTTTACGTTATAAAGTGGTGAATTTATCCTCTTGATAGTTTACGTTATAAATTGGTGAATTTATCCTCTTGTTAGTTTACGTTATAAATTGGTGAATTTATCCTCTTGTTAGTTTACGTTATAAAGTGGTGAATTTATCCTCTTGTTAGTTTACGTTATAAAGTGGTGAATTTATCCTCTTGTTAGTTTACGTTATAAATTGGTGAATTTATCCTCTTGTTAGTTTACGTTATAAAGTGGTGAATTTATCCTCTTGTTAGTTTACGTTATAAATTGGTGAATTTATCCTCTTGTTAGTTTATGTTATAAATTGGTGAATTTATCCTCTTGTTAGTTTACGTTATAAAGTGGTGAATTTATCCTCTTATTAGTTTACGTTATAAATTGGTGAATTTATTCTCTTTTTAGTTTACGTTATAAAGTGGTGAATTTATTCTCTTTTTAGTTTACGTTATAAAGTGGTGAATTTATCCTCTTGTTAGTTTACGTTATAAAGTGGTGAATTTATCCTCTTGTTAGTTTACGTTATAAAGTGGTGAATTTATCCTCTTGTTAGTTTACGTTATAAAGTGGTGAATTTATCCTCTTGTTAGTTTACGTTATAAATTGGTGAATTTATCCTCTTGTTAGTTTACGTTATAAATTGGTGAATTTATCCTCTTGTTAGTTTACGTTATAAAGTGGTGAATTTATCCTCTTGTTAGTTTACGTTATAAATTGGTGAATTTATCCTCTTGTTAGTTTACGTTATAAATTGGTGAATTTATCCTCTTGTTAGTTTACGTTATAAAGTGGTGAATTTATCCTCTTGTTAGTTTACGTTATAAATTGGTGAATTTATCCTCTTGTTAGTTTACGTTATAAAGTGGTGAATTTATCCTCTTGTTAGTTTACGTTATAAAGTGGTGAATTTATCCTCTTGTTAGTTTACGTTATAAATTGGTGAATTTATCCTCTTGTTAGTTTACGTTATAAATTGGTGAATTTATCCTCTTGTTAGTTTACGTTATAAAGTGGTGAATTTATCCTCTTGTTAGTTTACGTTATAAATTGGTGAATTTATCCTCTTGTTAGTTTACGTTATAAATTGGTGAATTTATCCTCTTGTTAGTTTACGTTATAAATTGGTGAATTTATCCTCTTGTTAGTTTACGTTATAAATTGGTGAATTTATCCTCTTGTTAGTTTACGTTATAAATTGGTGAATTTATCCTCTTGTTTAGTTTACGTTATAAAGTGGTGAATTTATCCTCTTGTTAGTTTACGTTATAAATTGGTGAATTTATCCTCTTGTTAGTTTACGTTATAAATTGGTGAATTTATCCTCTTGTTAGTTTACGTTATAAATTGGTGAATTTATCCTCTTGTTAGTTTACGTTATAAATTGGTGAATTTATCCTTTTGTTAGTTTACGTTATAAATTGGTGAATTTATCCTCTTGTTAGTTTACGTTATAAAGTGGTGAATTTATCCTCTTGTTACTTTATGTTATAAATTGGTGAATTTATCCTCTTGATAGTTTACGTTATAAAGTGGTGAATTTATCCTCTTGATAGTTTACGTTATAAATTGGTGAATTTATCCTCTTCTTAGTTTACGTTATAAATTATGAATTTATCCTCTTGTTAATTTATACATTATAAAGTGGTGAATTTATCCTCTTGTTAGTTTACGTTATAAATTGGTGAATTTATCCTCTTGATAGTTTACGTTATAAATTGGTGAATTTATCCTCTTGTTAGTTTACATTATAAAGTGGTGAATTTATCCTCTTGTTAGTTTACGTTATAAATTGGTGAATTTATCCTGTTGTTAGTTTATGTTATAAATTGGTGAATTTATTCTCTTGTTAGTTTACGTTATAAAGTGGTGAATTTATCCTCTTATTAGTTTATGTTATAAATTGGTGAATTTATTCTCTTTTTATTTTACGTTATAAAGTGGTGAATTTATTCTCTTTTTATTTTACGTTATAAAGTGGTGAATTTATCCTGTTGTTAGTTTATGTTATAAAGTGGTGAATTTATCCTCTTGTTAATATACGTTATAAAGTGGTGAATTTATCCTCTTGATAGATTACTTTATAAAGTGGTGAATTAATCCTCTTTTTAGTTTACGTTATAAATTGATGAATTTATCCTCTTGTTAGTTTACGTTATAAATTGGTGAATTTATCCTCTTGTTAATTAATATACATTATAAAGTGGTGAATTTATCCTCTTGTTAGTTTACGTTATAAATTGGTGAATTTATCCTCTTGATAGTTTACGTTATAAATTGGTAAATTTATTCTCTTTTTAGTTTACGTTATAAACTGGTGAATTTATCCTCTTGTTAGTTTACGTTATAAATTGGTGAATTTATCCTTTTGTTAGTTTGCGTTATAAAGTGGTGAATTTATCCTCTTCTTAATATACGTTATAAAGTGGTGAATTTATTCTCTTGATATTTTACGTTATAAAGTGGTGAATTTATCCTCTTATTAGTTTACGTTATAAAGTGGTGAATTTATTCTCTTGTTAGTTTACGTTATAAAGTGGTGAATTTATTCTCTTGATAGTTTACGTTATAAAGTGGTGAATTTATCCTCTTGATAGTTTACGTTATAAATTGGTAAATTTATCCTCTTCTTAGTTTACGTTATAAATTGGTGAATTTATCCTCTTGTTAATTAATATACGTTATAAAGTGGTGAATTTATCCTGTTAATAGTTTACGTTATAAAGTGGCGAATTTATCCTGTTAATAATTTACATTATAAATTGGTGAATTTATCCTGTTAATAGTTTACGCTATAAAGTGGTGAATTTATCCTGTTAATAGTTTACGTTATAAAGTGGCGAATTTATCCTGTTAATAGTTTACGTTATAAATTGATGAATTTATCCTCTTGATATATTACGTTATAAAGTGGTGAATTTATCCTCTTGTTAGTTTACGTTATAAATTGGTGAATTTATCCTCTTCTTAATATACGTTATAAACTGGTGAATTTATCCTCTTGTTAGTTTACGTTATAAATTGGTGAATTTATCCTTTTGTTAGTTTGCGTTATAAAGTGGTGAATTTATTCTCTTGTCAGTTTACGTTATAATGTGATGAATTTATCCTCTTGTTAGTTTACGTTATAAAGTGGTGAATTTATCCTCTTGTTAATTTACGTTATAAAGTGGTGAATTTATCCTCTTGATAGTTTACGTTATAAATTGGTAAATTTATCCTCTTGTTAGTTTACGTTATAAAGTGGTGAATTTTTCCTCTTGTTAGTTTACGTTAAAATTGGTGAATTTATTCACTTGAAAGTTTACGTTATAAATTGGTGAATTTATCCTCTTGTTAGTTTACGTTATAAAGTTGTGAATTTATCCTCTTGTTAGTTTACCTTATAAATTGGTGAATTTATCCTCTTGTTAGTTTACGTTATAAACTGGTGAATTTATCCTCTTGTTAATATACGTTATAAATTGGTGAATTTATCCTTTTGTTAGTTTGCGTTATAAAGTGGCGAATTTATCCTCTTCTTAATTTACGTTATAAAGTGGTGAATTTATCCTCTTGTTAGTTTACGTTATAAAGTGGTGAATTTATCCTCTTGTTAGTTTACGTTTATTGGTGAATTTATCCTCTTGTTAGTTTACGTTATAAAGTGGTTTATCCTCTTATTAGTTTACGTTATAAATTGGTGAATTTATTGTTTTGTCAGTTTACGTTATTAAGTGGTGAATTTATTCTCTTGATAGTTTACGTTATAAATTGGTAAATTTATCCTCTTGTTAGTTTACATTATAAAGTGGTGAATTTATCCTCTTGTTAGTTTACGTTATAAATTGGTGAATTTATCCTGTTGTTAGTTTATGTTATAAATTGGTGAATTTATTCTCTTGTTAGTTTACGTTATAAAGTGGTGAATTTATCCTCTTATTAGTTTATGTTATAAATTGGTGAATTTATTCTCTTTTTTATTTTACGTTATAAAGTGGTGAATTTATTCTGTTGTTAGTTTATGTTATAAATTGGTGAATTTATTCTCTTTTTATTTTACGTTATAAAGTGGTGAATTTATCCTCTTGTTAGTTTACGTTATAAAGTGGTGAATTTATCCTCTTGTTAATTTACGTTATAAAGTGGTGAATTTATCCTCTTGTTAGTTTACGTTATAAAGTGGTGAATTTATCCTCTTGATAGTTTACGTTATAAAGTGGTGAATTTATCCTCTTGTTAGTTTACGTTATAAATTGGTGAATTTATCCTCTTGTTAGTTTACGTTATAAATTGGTGAATTTATTCTCTTGTTAGTTTACGTTATAAATTGGTGAATTTATCCTCTTGTTAGTTTACGTTATAAAGTGGTGAATTTATCCTCTTGTTAGTTTACGTTATAAATTGGTGAATTTATCCTCTTGTTAGTTTACGTTATAAATTGGTGAATTTATCCTCTTGTTAGTTTACGTTATAAAGTGGTGAATTTATCCTCTTGTTAGTTTACGTTATAAATTGGTGAATTTATCCTCTTGTTAATTAATATACGTTATATAGTGGTGAATTTATCCTCTTGTTAGTTATACGTTATAAATTGGTGAATTTATCCTCTTGTTAGTTTACGTTATAAATTGGTGAATTTATTCTCTTGTTAGTTTACGTTATAAATTGGTGAATTTATCCTCTTGATAGTTTACGTTATAAATTGGTGAATTTATTCTCTTGTTAGTTTACGTTATAAAGTGGTGAATTTATCCTCTTGTTAGTTTACGTTATAAATTGGTGAATTTATCCTCTTGTTAGCTTACGTTATAAAGTGATGAATTTATCCTCTTGTTAGTTTTCGTTATAAAGTGGTGAATTAATCCTCTTTTTAATTAATTTACGTTATAAAGTGGTGAATTTATCCTCTTGTTAGTTTACGTTATAAATTGGTGAATTTATCCTCTTGATAGTTTACGTTATAAATTGGTGAATTTATTCTCTTTTTTATTTTACGTTATAAAGTGGTGAATTTATCCTCTTGTTAGTTTACGTTATAAATTGGTGAATTTATCCTCTTGTTAATTAATATACGTTATAAAGTGATGAATTTATCCTCTTGTTAGTTTACGTTATAAAGTGGTGAATTTATCCTCTTGTTAGTTTACGTTATAAATTGGTGAATTTATTTCCTCTTGTTAGTTTACGTTATAAATTGGTGAATTTATCCTCTTGTTAGCTTACGTTATAAAGTGGTGAATTTATCCTCTTGTTAGTTTACGTTATAAATTGGTGAATTTATTCTCTTGTTAGTTTACGTTATAAACTGGTGAATTTATCCTCTTGTTAGTTTACGTTATAAATTGGTGAATTTATCCTTTTGTTAGTTTGCGTTATAAAGTGGCTAATTTATCCTCTTGTTAGTTTACGTTAAAATTGGTGAATTTATCCTCTTGATAGTTTACGTTATAAAGTGGCGAATTTATCCTCTTGATAGTTTACGTTATAAATTGGTAAATTTATCCTCTTCTTAGTTTACGTTATAAATTGGTGAATTTATCCTCTTGTTAATTAATATACATTATAAAGTGGTGAATTTATCCTCTTGTTAGTTTACGTTATAAATTGGTGAATTTATCCTCTTGATAGTTTACGTTATAAATTGTTAAATTTATCCTCTTGTTAGTTTACATTATAAAGTGGTGAATTTATCCTCTTGTTAGTTTACGTTATAAATTGGTGAATTTATCCTGTTGTTAGTTTATGTTATAAATTGGTGAATTTATCCTCTTGTTAGCTTACGTTATAAAGTGGTGAATTTATCCTCTTGTTAGTTTACGTTATAAATTGGTGAATTTATTCTCTTGTTAGTTTACGTTATAAACTGGTGAATTTATCCTGTTGTTAGTTTACGTTATAAATTGGTGAATTTATTCTCTTGTTAGTCTCCGTTATAAAGTGGTGAATTTATTCTCTTGTTACTTTATGTTATAAATTGGTGAATTTATCCTCTTGATAGTTTACGTTATAAAGTGGCGAATTTATCCTCTTGTTAGTTTACGTTATAAATTGGTAAATTTATCCTCTTGTTAGTTTACGTTATAAATTGGTGAATTTATCCTCTTGTTAGTTTACGTTATAAAGTGGTGAATTTATCCTCTTGATAGTTTACGTTATAAATTGGTAAATTTATCCTCTTGTTAGTTTACATTATAAAGTGGTGTATTTATCCTCTTGTTAGTTTACGTTATAAATTGGTGAATTTATCCTGTTGTTAGTTTATGTTATAAATTGGTGAATTTATTCTCTTGTTAGTTTACGTTATAAAGTGGTGAATTTATCCTCTTATTAGTTTATGTTATAAATTGGTG
Source organism: Tachypleus tridentatus (assembly GCF_004210375.1). Classification (NCBI taxonomy): domain Eukaryota; kingdom Metazoa; phylum Arthropoda; class Merostomata; order Xiphosura; family Limulidae; genus Tachypleus; species Tachypleus tridentatus. Next base: position 37,686 of record NW_027467843.1, read on the forward strand.
AATTTATTCTCTTTTTTATTTTACGTTATAAAGTGGTGAATTTATTCTCTTTTTTATTTTACGTTATAAAGTGGTGAATTTATCCTGTTGTTAGTTTATGTTATAAAGTGGTGAATTTATCCTCTTGTTAATATACGTTATAAAGTGGTGAATTTATCCTCTTGATAGATTACTTTATAAAGTGGTGAATTAATCCTCTTTTAGTTTACGTTATAAATTGATGAATTTATCCTCTTGTTAGTTTACGTTGTAAATTGGTGAATTTATCCTCTTGTTAATTAATATACATTATAAAGTGGTGAATTTATCCTCTTGTTAGTTTACGTTATAAATTGGTGAATTTATCCTCTTGATAGTTTACGTTATAAATTGGTAAATTTATTCTCTTCTTAGTTTACGTTATAAACTGGTGAATTTATCCTCTTGTTAGTTTACGTTATAAATTGGTGTATTTATCCTTTTGTTAGTTTACGTTATAAAGTGGTGAATTTATTCTCTTGTTAATATACGTTATAAAGTGGTGAATTTATTCTTTTGTTATTTTACGTTATAAAGTGGTGAATTTATCCTCTTATTAGTTTACGTTATAAAGTGGTGAATTTATTCTCTTGTTAGTTTACGTTATAAAGTGGTGAATTTATTCTCTTGTTAGTTTACGTTATAAAGTGGTGAATTTATCCTCTTGTTAGTTTACGTTATAAATTGGTGAATTTATCCTTTTGTTAGTTTACGTTATAAATTGGTGAATTTATTCTCTTGTTAATTTATACGTTATAAAGTGGTGAATTTATCCTCTTAATAGTTTACGTTATAAAGTGGTGAATTTATCCTCTTAATAATTTACGTTATAAATTGGTGAATTTATCCTGTTAATAGTTTACGTTATAAAGTGGTGAATTTATCCTGTTAATAGTTTACGTTATAAAGTGGTGAATTTATCCTGTTAATAGTTTACGTTATAAATTGGTGAATTTATCCTCTTGATATATTACGTTATAAAGTGTTGAATTTATCCTCTTGTTAGTTTACGTTATAAATTGGTGAATTTATCCTCTTGTTAATTAATATACGTTATAAAATGGTGAATTTATCCTTTGTTAGTTTACGTTATAAATTGGTGAATTTATTCTCTTGTTAGTTTACGTTATAAAGTGGTGAATTTATCCTCTTGTTAGTTTACGTTATAAATTGGTGAATTTATTCTCTTGTTAGTTTACGTTATAAAGTGGTGAATTTATCCTCTTGTTAGTTTACGTTATAAAGTGGTGAATTTATCCTCTTGTTAGTTTACGTTATAAATTGGTGAATTTATCCTCTTGTTAGTTTACGTTATAAAGTGGTGAATTTATCCTCTTGTTAGTTTACGTTATAAAGTGGTGAATTTATCCTCTTGTTAGTTTACGTTATAAATTGGTGAATTTATCCTCTTGTTAGTTTACGTTATAAATTGGTGAATTTATCCTCTTGTTAGTTTACGTTATAAATTGGTGAATTTATCCTCTTGTTAGTTTACGTTATAAAGTGGTGAATTTATCCTCTTGTTAGTTTACGTTATAAAGTGGTGAATTTATCCTCTTGTTAGTTTACGTTATAAATTGGTGAATTTATCCTCTTGTTAGTTTACGTTATAAATTGGTGAATTTATCCTCTTGTTAGTTTACGTTATAAAGTGGTGAATTTATTCTCTTGTTAGTTTACGTTATAAATTGGTGAATTTATCCTCTTGTTAGTTTACGTTATAAAGTGGTGAATTTATCCTCTTGTTAGTTTACGTTATAAATTGGTGAATTTATCCTCTTGTTAGTTTACGTTATAAAGTGGTGAATTTATCCTCTTGTTAGTTTACGTTATAAATTGGTGAATTTATCCTCTTGTTAGTTTACGTTATAAAGTGGTGAATTTATCCTCTTGTTAGTTTACGTTATAAATTGGTGAATTTATCCTCTTGTTAGTTTACGTTATAAAGTGGTGAATTTATCCTCTTGTTAGTTTACGTTATAAAGTGGTGAATTTATCCTCTTGTTAGTTTACGTTATAAAGTGGTGAATTTATCCTCTTGTTAGTTTACGTTATAAAGTGGTGAATTTATAGTTTACCTCTTGTTAGTTTACGTTATAAATTGGTGAATTTATCCTCTTTTTAGTTTACGTTATAAATTGGTGAATTTATCCTCTTGTTAGTTTACGTTATAAATTGGTGAATTTATCCCTCTTGTTATTACGTTATAAATTGGTGAATTTATCCTCTTGTTAGTTTACGTTATAAATTGGTGAATTTATCCTCTTAGTTTACGTTATAAATTGGTGAATTTACTTGTTAGTTATATAAAGTGGTGAATTTATCCTCTTGTTAGTTTACGTTATAAATTGGTGAATTTATCCTGTTTGTATAGTTTACGTTATAAATTGGTGAATTTATCCTCTTGTTAGTTTACGTTATAAAGTGGTGAATTTATCCTCTTGTTAGTTTACGTTATAAAGTGGTGAATTTATCCTCTTGTTAGTTTACGTTATAAAGTGGTGAATTTATCCTCTTGTTAGTTTACGTTATAAATTGGTGAATTTATCCTCTTGTTTACGTTATTGAATTTACGTTATACGTTAGTGGTGAATTTATCCTCTTGTTAGTTTACGTTATAAATTGGTGAATTTATCCTCTTGTTAGTTTACGTTATAAATTGGTGAATTTATCCTCTTGTTAGTTTACGTTATAAAGTGGTGAATTTATCCTCTTGTTAGTTTACGTTATAAATTGGTGAATTTATCCTCTTGTTAGTTTACGTTATAAATTGGTGAATTTATCCTCTTGTTAGTTTACGTTATAAATTGGTGAATTTATCCTCTTGTTAGTTTACGTTATAAATTGGTGAATTTATCCTCTTGTTAGTTTACGTTATAAAGTGGTGAATTTATCCTCTTGTTAGTTTACGTTATAAATTGGTGAATTTATCCTCTTGTTAGTTTACGTTATAAAGTGGTGAATTTATCCTCTTGTTAGTTTACGTTATAAATTGGTGAATTTATCCTGTTGTTAGTTTATGTTATAAATTGGTGAATTTATTCTCTTGTTAGTCTCCGTTATAAAGTGGTGAATTTATTCTCTTGTTACTTTATGTTATAAATTGGTGAATTTATCCTCTTTTTATTTTACGTTATAAAGTGGTGAATTTATCCTCTTGTTAGTTTACGTTATAAATTGGTGAATTTATCCTCTTGTTAGTTTACGTTATAAATTGGTGAA
>NW_027467844.1:0-49458 GCF_004210375.1 Tachypleus tridentatus
ACTGTACTTTCAACACGTGTGGAATGTTTCTGATATTCACTTCTAGAGATACAAGACTGTTCTCGTAACATGTGCTGAGTGGTTTTGATATTCATTTCTAGAGATACAAGACTATTCTGGTAACACGTGTGGAATGTTTCTGATATTCACTTCTAGAGATAATAGTCTGTTCTCGTTACACGTGAGGAATGTTCCTGATATTCACTTTTAGAGATACAAGACTCCTCTCGTAGCACGTGTGGAATGTTTCTGATGATCACTTGTAGAGATACAAGACTGTTGTCGTTACACCTGTGGAATGTTTGAGATATTCACTTCCAGAGATTCTTGTCTGTTTTCGTAGCACGTGTGGAATGTTAATGATATTCACTTCTAGAAATACAAGAATGTTCTTGTAACACGTGTGAGATATTTCTGGTATTAACTTCTAGAGATGCAATAGTGTTCTCCTAACACGTGCGGAATGGTTTTGATATTCACTTTTAGAGATACAATGCTGTTGTTGAAACACGTGCTGAGTGTTTCTGATATTCACTTCTATAAATACAAGAATGTTCTTTTAACACGTGCTGAATGTTTCTAATATTCTCTTTTAGATATAAAAGACTGTTCTTGTAACACGTGCGGATAGTTTCTGATATTCACTTCTAGAAATACAAGAATGTTCTTTTAACACGTGCTGAATGTTTCTGATATTCTATTTTAGATATAAAAGACTGCTCTTGTAACACGTGCGGAATGTTTCTTATTTTCATTTAAAGAGATGCAATACTGTTCTCCTTACACGTGCTGAATGGTTTTCATATTCAATTCCTGAGAATCAAGACTGATCTCGTAACACGTGTGGAATGGATTTGATATTCACTTCTAGAGATACAAGACTGTTCTCGTAACACGTGTGGAATGTTTCTGATATTCATTTCCAGAGATATAACAACGTTCTCGTAACAAGTGTGGAATGTTTCTGATATTCACTTCTAGAGATACAAGACTGTTGTCGTTACACATGTGGAATGTTTCTGATATTCATTTCTAGAAATACAAGACTGTTCTTGTAACACGTGCGGAATGTTTCTTATTTTCATTTAAAGAGATGCAATAGTGTTCTCGTTACTCGTGCTGAATGGTTTTCATATTCAATTCCTGAGATGCAAGACTGTTCTCGTAACACGTGTGGAATGTTTCTGATATTCACTTCTAGAGATACAAGACTGTTCTCGTTACACTTGTGGAATGTTTCTGATATTCTCTTCTAGATATAGAAGACTGTTCTTGTAACACATGTGGAATGGTTTCTAGATATATTCACTTCTAGAGATGCAAGTCTGTTCTCATAACATGTGTGGAATATTTCTAATATTCACTACTGGAGATCAAAGTCTGTTCTCATAGCACGTGAGGAATGTTCCTGATATTCACTTTTAGAGATACAAGTCTCTTCTCGTAGCACGTGTGGAATGTTTCTGATGATCACTTGTAGAGATACAAGACTGTTGTCGTTACACGTGTGGAATGTTTCTGATATTCACTTCTAGAGATTCAAGTCTGTTTTCGTAGCACGTGTGGAATGTTAATGATATTCACTTCTAGAAATACAAGAATGTTCTTGTAACACGTGTGAGATATTTCTGGTATTAACTTCTAGAGTTGCAAGACTGTTTTCGTAACACGTGTGGAATGTTTTTGGTATTCAATTCTAGAGATACAAGCCTGTTCTCCTAACACATGTGGAATATTTCTGATATTCACTTGTAGAGATACAAGACTGTTTTCGTTACATGTGTGGAATGTTTCTGATATTTACTTTTAGAGATACAACACTGTTCTCGTAAAACATGTGGAATATTTCTGATATTCACTTGTAGAGTTACAAAACTGTACTTTCAACACGTGTGGAATGTTTCTGATATTCACTTCTAGAGATACAAGACTGTTCTCGTAACATGTGCTGAGTGGTTTTGATATTCATTTCTAGAGATACAAGACTCTTCTGGTAACACGTGTGGAATGTTTCTGATATTCACTTCTAGAGATAATAGTCTGTTCTCGTAACACGTGCGGAATGGATTTGATATTCACTTCTAGAGATACAAGACTGTTCTCGTAACAACACGTTGGAATGTTTCTGATATTCACTTCTAGAGACATAAGACTGTTCTCGTTACACGTGAGGAATGTTCCTGATATTCACTTTTAGAGATACAAGACTCTTCTCGAAGCACGTGTGGAATGTTTCTGATATTACATTCTAGAGATACAAGACTGTTCTCGTAACACGTGTGGAATGTTTCTGATATTCACTTCTAGAGATACAAGACTGTTCTCGTTACACTTGTGGAATGTTTCTGATATTCACTTCTAGATATAGAAGACTGTTCTTGTAACACGTGTGGAATGTTTCTCATATTCACTTCTAGAGATGCAAGACTGTTCTCGTAACACGTGTGGAATGTTTCTGATATTCACTACTAGAGATCAAAGTCTGTTCTCGTAGCACGTGTGGAATGTTTCTGATATTCACTTCTAGAGATACAAGTCTGTTCTCGTAGCACGTGTGGAATGTTTCTGATATTCACTTCTAGAGATATAAGACTGTTCTTGTAACACGTGTTGAATGTTTCTGATATTCACTTCTGAGATAAAAGACTGTTCTCGTAACACGTGCGGAATGTTTCTGATATTCACTTTTAGAGATGCAATAATGTTCTCGTAACACGTGCGGAATGGTTTAATATTCACTTCTAGAGATGCAAGACTGTTTTCGTAATACACATGTGGAATGTTTCTGATATTCATAACTAGAGATTTAAGACTGTTCTTGTAACACGTGTGGAATGTTTCTGATATTCATAACTAGAGATAAAGACTGTTCTTGTAACACGTGTGGAATGTTTCTGATATTCACTTTTAGAGATACAAGACTGTTCTCGTAACACGTGTGGAATGGTTTTCATATTCATTTCTAGAGATACAAGACTTTTCTGGTGACACGTGTGAAATGTTTCTGATATTCACTTCTAGAGATGCAAGACTGTTCTTGTAACACGTGCGGAATGTTTCTGATATTCACTTCTAAAGATACAATTCTGTTCTCGTAACACGTGTGGAATGTTTCTGATATTCACTTCTAAAGATGCAATACTGTTCTCATAACAGGTGCAGAATGTTTGGATATTCACTTCTAGAGATACAAGACTTTTCTCGTAACACGTGTGGAATGTTTCTGATATTCACTTCTAAAGATGCAATACTGTTCTCGTAACACGTGCAGAATGTTTGGATATTCACTTCTAGAGATACAAGACTGTTCTCGTAACACGTGTGGAATGGTTTTGATATTCACTTCTAGAGATACAAGACTTTTCTGGTAACACGTATGGAATGGTTTTCATATTCATTTCTAGAGATAAAAGACTGTTTTCGTTAGACGTGCGGAATGTTTCTGATATTCACTTCTGAGATACAAGACTGTTCTTGTAAACAGTGCGGAATGTTTTTTATATTCACTTCTAGAGATGCAAGACTGTTTTCGTAACACGTGTGGAATGTTTTTGATATTCACTTCTAGAGATACAAGACTGTTTTGCGTAACACGTGTGGAATGTTTCTGATATTCACTTCTAGAGATACAAGACTGTTTTCGTAACACGTGTGGAATGTTTCTGATATTCATTTCTAGAGAAACAAGACTGTTCTCCTAACACATGTGGAATATTTCTGATATTCACTTGTAGAGATACAAGACTGTTCTTTTAACACGTGTGGAAGGTTTCTGATATTGACTTTTAGAGATACAAGACTGTTCTCGTAACACGTGTGGAATGTTTCTGATATTCACTTTTAGAGATACAAGACTGTTTTCGTTACATGTGTGGAATGTTTCTGATATTCACTTTTAGAGATACAAGACTGTTCTCGTAACACAGTGTGTGGAATGTTTCTGATATTCACTTGTAGAGTTATAAGACTGTTCTTTCAACACGTGTGGAATGTTTCTGATATTCACTTCTAGAGATACAAGACTGTTCTCGTAACATGTGCTGAGTGGTTTTGATATTCATTTCTAAAGATACAAGACTCTTCTGGTAACACGTGTGGAATGTTTCTGATATTCTATTCTACAGATACAAGACTGTTTTCGTAGCACGTGTGGAATGTTTTGATATTCACTTCTAGAGATACAAGACTGTTCTTGTAACACGTGTGGAACGTTTCTGATATTCACTTCTAGAGATACAAGACTGTTCTTGTAGCACGTGTGGAATGTTTCTGATATTCACTTTTAGAGATACAAGACTGTTCTGGTAACACATGCGGAACGTTTCTGATATTCACTTTTAGAGATGCAATACTGTTCTCGTAACAAGTGTGGAATGTTTCTTATATTCACTTCTAGATATAAAAGACTGTTCTCGTAACACGTGTGGAATGTTTCTGATATTCACTTTAGAGATGCAAGACTATTCTCGTAACACGTGTGGAATATTTCTGATATTCACTTCTAGATATACAAGAGTGTTCTTGTAACACGTGCCAAATGTTTCTGATATTCACTTCTAAATATACAAGACTGTTCTTGTAATACGTGCGAAATGTTTCTGATATTCATTTCTAAATATGCAAGACTGTTCTTGTAACACGTGCGGAATGTTTGTGATATTCACTTCTTGAGATGGAATACTGTTTTCGTAACACGTGTGGAATGTTTCTGATATTCACTTTTAGAGATAGAAGACTGTTTTCGTAGCATGTGCGGAATGTTTCTGATATTCACTGCTAGAGATGGAATACTGTTTTCGTAACACTTGTGGAATGTTTCTGATGTGCACTTCTAGAGATACAAGAAAGTTGTTGTTACACGTGTGGAATGTTTCTGATATTCACTTCTTGAGATGGAAGACTGTTCTCGTAACAAGTGTGAAATGTTTCTGATATTCACTTCTAGAGATACAAAACTGTCCTTGTAACACGTGCGGAATGTTTCCGATATTCACTTCTAGAGATACAAGAATGTTGTTGTTACACGTGTGGAATGTTTCTGATATTCTCTTCTAGAGATACAAGACTGTTTTCGTAGCACGTGTGGAATGTTTTTGATATTCATTTCTAGAGATATAAGTTTGTTCTTGTGACACGTGTGGAATGGTTTTTATATTCACTTCTAGATATACAAGACTGTTCTTGTAACACGTGTGGAATGTTTTTGATATATATTCACTTCCAGAGATGGAATACTGTTTTCGTAACACGTGCGGAATGTTTTTGATATTCAATTCTAGAGATACAAGACTGTTCTGGTAACACGTGCGGAACGTTTCTGATATTCACTTCTAGAAATACAAGAATGTTCTTTTAACACGTGCTGAATGTTTCTGATATTCACTTTTAGATATAAAGACTGTTCTTGTAACACGTGCGGAATGTTTCTGATATTCACTTCTAGAAATACAAGACTGTTTCTTTAACACGTGCTGAATGTTTCTGATATTCATTTTAGATATAAAAGACTGTTCTTGTAACACGTGTGGAATGTTTCTGATATTCATTTAAAGAGATGCAAGACTGTTCTCGTTACACGTGCTGAATGGTTTTGATATTCACTTCTGAGATACAAGACTGTTCTCGTAACACGTGTGGAATGTTTCTGATATTCACTTCTAGAGATACAAGACTGTTCTCGTAGCACGTGTGGAATGTTTCTGATATTCACTTCTAGAGATCAAAGACTGTTCTCGTAACACGTGTGGAATGTTTCTGATATTCACTTCTAGAGATACAAGACTGTTCTTGTAACACGTGTTGAATGTTTCTGATATTCACTTCTAGAGATAAAGACTGTTCTCGTAACACGTGCGGAATGTTTCTGATATTCACTTCTAGAGATGCAATAATGTTCTCGTAACACGTGCGGAATGTTTTTGATATTCACTTCTAGAGTTACAAGACTGTTTTCGTAACACGTGTGGAATGTTTCTGATATTCTAACTAGAGATTTAAGACTGTTCTTGTAACACGTGTGGAATGTTTCTGATATTCACTTTTAGAGATACAACACTGTTCTCGTAACACGTGTGGAATGTTTTGATATTCATTTCTAGAGATACAAGACTGTTGATATTCACTCTAGAGTAACACGTGTGGAATGTTTCTGATATTCACTTCTAGAGATACAAGACTGTTCTTGTAACACGTGTGGAATGTTTCTGATATTATTCACTTCTAGAGATGCAACGTGTGGAATGTTATTCATTTCTAGAGATAACACGTGCTGATATTCACTTCTAGATATACAAGACTGTTCTTGTAACACGGAATGTTTCTGATATTCACTTCTAGAGATACAAGACTGTTCTCGTAACACGTGTGGAATGTTTCTGATATTCACTTCTAGAGATGCAAGACTGTTTCGTAACACGTGTGGAATGTTTCTGATATTCACTTCTAGAGATACAAGACTGTTCTCGTAACACGTGTGGAATGGTTTTGATATTCACTTCTAGAGATAGAAGACTGTTTTCGTTAAGACGTGCGGAATGTTTCTGATATTCACTTCTGGATATACAAGACTGTTCTTGTAAAAGTGCGGAATGTTTTTTATATTCACTTCTAGAGTTGCAAGACTGTTTTCGTAACACGTGTGGAATGTTTTTGGTATTCACTTCTAGAGATACAAGACTGTTTGCGTAACACGTGTGGAATGTTTCTGATATTCAGTTCTAGAGATACAAGACTGTTTTCGTAACAAGTGTGGAATGTTTCTGATATTCATTTCATGAGAAACAACACTGTTCTCCTAACACATGTGGAATATTTCTGATATTCACTTGTAGAGATACAAGACTGTTCTTTTAACACGTGTGGAAGGTTTCTGATATTGACTTTTAGAGATACAAGACTGTTCTCGTAACACGTGTGGAATGTTTCTGATATTCACTTCTAGAGATACAAGACTGTTTTCGTTACATGTGTGGAATGTTTCTGATATTTACTTTTAGAGATACAACACTGTTCTCGTAACACATGTGGAATATTTCTGATATTCACTTGTAGAGTTACAAAACTGTTCTTTCAACACGTGTGGAATGTTTCTGATATTCACTTCTAGAGATACAAGACTGTTCTCGTAACATGTGCTGAGTGGTTTTGATATTCATTTCTAGAGATACAAGACTCTTCTGGTAACACGTGTGGAATGTTTCTGATATTCACTTCTAGAGATAATAGTCTGTTCTCGTAACACGTGCGGAATGGATTTGATATTCATTTCTAGAGATACAAGAATGTTCTCGTAACAAAAGTTGGAATGTTTCTGATATTCACTTCTAGAGACATAAGACTGTTCTCGTTACACGTGAGGAATGTTCCTGATATTCACTTCCAGAGATTCTTGTCTGTTTTCGAAGCACGTGTGGAATGTTAATGATATTCACTTCTAGAAATACAAGAATGTTCTTGTAACACGTGTGAGATATTTCTGGTATTAACTTCTAGAGATGCAATAGTGTTCTCCTAACACGTGCGGAATGGTTTTGATATTCACTTTTAGAGATACAATGCTGTTGTTGATACACGTGCTGAGTGTTTCTGATATTCACTTCTAGAAATACAAGAATGTTCTTTTAACACGTGCTGAATGTTTCTAATATTCTCTTTTAGATATAAAAGACTGTTCTTGTAACACGTGCGGATAGTTTCTGATATTCACTTCTAGAAATACAAGAATGTTCTTTTAACACGTGCTGAATGTTTCTGATATTCTATTTTAGATATAAAAGACTGCTCTTGTAACACGTGCGGAATGTTTCTTATTTTCATTTAAAGAGATGCAATACTGTTCTCCTTACACGTGCTGAATGGTTTTCATATTCAATTCCTGAGAATCAAGACTGATCTCGTAACACGTGTGGAATGGATTTGATATTCACTTCTAGAGATACAAGACTGTTCTCGTAACACGTGTGGAATGTTTCTGATAGTCATTTCCAGAGATATAAGAACGTTCTCGTAACAAGTGTGGAATGTTTCTGATATTCACTTCTAGAGATACAAGACTGTTGTCGTTACTCATGTGGAATGTTTCTGATATTCATTTCTAGAAATACAAGACTGTTCTTGTAACACGTGAGGAATGTTTCTTATTTTCATTTAAAGAGATGCAATAGTGTTCTCGTTACACGTGCTGAATGGTTTTCATATTCAATTCCTGAGATGCAAAACTGTTCTCGTAACACGTGTGGAATGTTTCTGATATTACATTCTAGAGATACAAGACTGTTCTCGTAACACGTGTGGAATGTTTCTGATATTCACTTCTAGAGATACAAGACTGTTCTCGTTACACTTGTGGAATGTTTCTGATATTCTCTTTTAGATATAGAAGACTGTTCTTGTAACACATGTGGAATGGTTTTCATATTCACTTCTTGAGATGCAAGTCTGTTCTCATAACACGTGTGGAATATTTCTAATATTCACTACTAGAGATCAAAGTCTGTTCTCGTAGCACGTGTGGAATGTTTCTGATATTCACTCCTAGAGATCAAAGTCTGTTCTCGTAGAACGTGTGGAATGTTTCTGATATTCACTCCTAGAGATATAAGACTGTTCTCGTAACACGTGCGGAATGTTTCTGATATTCACTTTTAGAGATGCAATAATGTTCACGTAACACGTGCGGAATGGTGTTAATATTCACTTCTAGAGTTGCAAGACTGTTTTCGTAACACACATGTGGAATGTTTCTGATATTCATAACTAGAGGTTTAAGATTGTTCTTGTAACACGTGTGGAATGTTTCTGATATTCATAACTAGAGGTTTAAGATTGTTCTTGTAACACGTGTGGAATGTTTCTGATATTCACTTTTAGAGATACAACACTGTTCTAGTAACACGTGTGGAATGGTTTTCATATTCATTTCTAGACATACAAGACTTTTCTGGTGACACGTGTGAAATGTTTCTGATATTCACTTCTAGAGATGCAAGACTGTTCTTGTAACACGTGCGGAATGTTTCTGATATTCACTTCTAAAGATGCAATTCTGTTCTCGTAACACGTGTGGAATGTTTCTGATATTCACTTCTAAAGATGCAATACTGTTCTCATAACAGGTGCAGAATGGTTGGATATTCACTTCTAGAGATACAAGACTTTTCTGGTAACACGTGTGGAATGTTTCTGATATTCACTTCTAAAGATGCAATACGGTTCTCGTAACACGTGCAGATAGTTGGATATTCACTTCTAGAGATACAAGACTGTTCTCGTAACACGTATGGAATGGTTTTCATATTCACTTCTAGAGATACAAGACTTTTCTGGAGACACGTATGGAATGGTTTTCATATTCATTTCTATAGATAAAAGACTGTTTTCGTTAGACGTGCGGAATGTTTCTGATATTCACTTCTGGATATACAAGACTGTTCTTGTAAAAGTGCGGAATGTTTTTTATATTCACTTCTAGACTTGCAAGACTGTTTTCGTAACACGTGTGGAATGTTTTGGTATTCACTTCTGGAGATACAAGACTGTTTGCGTAACACGTGTGGAATGTTTCGGATATTCAGTTCTAGAGATAGAAGACTGTTTTCGTAATAAGTGTGGAATGTTTCTGATATTCATTTGATGAGAAACAACACTGTTCTCCTAACACATGTGGAATATTTCTGATATTCACTTGTAGAGATACAAGACTGTTCTTTTAACACGTGTGGAAGGTTTCTGATATTGACTTTTAGAGATACAAGACTGTTCTCGTAACACGTGTGGAATGTTTCTGATATTCACTTTTAGAGATACAAGACTGTTCTCGTAACACGTGTGGAATGTTTCTGATATTCACTCCTAGAGATATAAGACTGTTCTTGTGATACGTGTTGAATGTTTCTGATATTTACTTCATGAGAAAAAGACTGTTCTCGTAACACGTGCGGAATGTTTCTGATATTCACTTCTAGAGATGCAATAATGTTCACGTAACACGTGCGGAATGGTGTTAATATTCACTTCTAGAGTTGCAAGACTGTTTTCGTAACACACATATGGAATGTTTCTGATATTCATAACTAGAGGTTTAAGATTGTTCTTGTAACACGTGTGGAATGTTTCTGATATTCATAACTAGAGTTTTAAGATTGTTCTTGTAACACGTGTGGAATGTTTCTGATATTCACTTTTAGAGATACAACACTGTTCTCGTAACACGTATGGAATGGTTTTCATATTCATTTCTAGACATACAAGACTTTTCTGGTGACACGTGTGAAATGTTTCTGATATTCACTTCTAGAGATGCAAGACTGTTCTTGTAACACGTGCGGAATGTTTCTGATATTCACTTCTAAAGATGCAATTCTGTTCTCGTAACACGTGTGGAATGTTTTTGATATTCACTTCTAAAGATGCAATACTGTTCTCATGACAGGTGCAGAATGGTTGGATATTCACTTCTAGAGATACAAGACTTTTCTGGTAACACGTGTGGAATGTTTCTGATATTCACTTCAAAAGATGCAATACGGTTCTCGTAACGCGTGCAGATAGTTGGATATTCACTTCTAGAGATACAAGACTGTCTCGTAACACGTATGGAATGGTTTTCATATTCACTTCTAGAGATACAAGACTTTTCTGGTGACACGTATGGAATGGTTTTCATATTCATTTCTATAGATAGAAGACTGTTTTCGTTAGACGTGCGGAATATTTCTGATATTCACTTCTGGATATACAAGACTGTTCTTGTAAAAGTGCGGAATGTTTTTTATATTCACTTCTAGAGTTGCAAGACTGTTTTCGTAACACGTGTGGAATGTTTTTGGTATTCACTTCTAGAGATACAAGACTGTTTGCGTAACACGTGTGGAATGTTTCGGATATTTACTTTTAGAGATACAACACTGTTCTCGTAACACATGTGGAATATTTCTGATATTCACTTGTAGAGTTATAAGACTGTTCTTTCAACACGTGTGGAATGTTTCTGATATTGACTTCTAGAGATACAAGACTGTTCTCGTAACATGTGCTGAGTGGTTTTGATATTCATTTTTAGAGATACAAGACTCTTCTGGTAACACGTGTGGAATGTTTCTGATATTCTGTTCTACGGATACAAGACTGTTTTCGTAGCACGTGTGGAATGTTTTTGATATTCACTTCTAGAGATATAAGTTTGTTCTTGTAACACGTGTGGAATGGTTTTTATATTCACTTCTAGATATACAAGACTGTTCTTGTAACACGTGCGGAATGTTTTTGATATATATTCACTTCCAGAGATGGAATACTGTTTTCGTAACACATGCGGAATGTTTTTGATATTCACTTCTAGAGATACAAGACTGTTCTGGTAACACGTGCAGAATGTTTCTGATATTCACTTCTTGAGATGCAATACTGTTCTCGTAACAAGTGTGGAATGTTTCTTATATTCACTTCTAGATATAAAAGACTGTTCTCGTAACACGTGTGGAATGTTTCTGATATTCACTTCAGAGATGCAAGACTATTCTCGTAACACGTGTGGAATATTTCTGATATTCACGTCTAGAGATACAAGACTGTTCTTTTAACACGTGTGGAATGTTTCTGATATTCACTTCTAGAGATACAAGACTGTTCTCGTAACACGTGTGGAATGTTTCTGATATTCACTTCTAGATATACAAGAGTGTTCTTGTAAGACGTGCGAAATGTTTCTGATATTCACTTCGAAATATACAAGACTGTTCTTGTAACACGTGCGAAATGTTTCTGATATTCATTTCTAAATATGCAAGACTGTTCTTGTAACACGTGCGGAATGTTTCTGATATTCACTTCTAGAGATGGAATACTGTTTTCGTACACGTGTGGAATGTTTCTGATATTCACTTCTAGAGATACAAAACTGTTCTTGTAACACGTGCGGAATGTTTCCGATATTCACTTCTAGAGATACAAGAATGTTGTTGTTACACGTGTGGAATGTTTCTGATATTCTGTTCTACAGATACAAGACTGTTTTCGTAGCACGTGTGGAATGTTTTTGATATTCATTTCTAGAGATATAAGTTTGTTCTTGTGACACGTGTGGAATGGTTTTTATATTCACTTCTAGATATACAAGACTGTTCTTGTAACACGTGCGGAATGTTTTTGATATATATTCACTTCCAGAGATGGAATACTGTTTTCGTAACACGTGCGGAATGTTTTTGATATTCACTTCTAGAGATACAAGACTGTTCTTGTAACACGTGTGGAATGTTTCTGATATTCACTTCTAGAGATACAAGACTGTTCTGGTAACACGTGCGGAACGTTTCTGATATTCACTTTTAGAGATGCAATACTGTTCTCGTAAGAAGTGTGGAATGTTTCTTATATTCACTTCTAGAGATAAAAGACTGTTCTCGTAACACGTGTGGAATGTTTCTGATATTCACTTTAGAGATGCAAGACTGTTTTCGTAACACGTGCGGAATGTTTCTGATTTTCATTTTTAGAGTTTGGATACTGTTCTCGTTACACGTGTTGAATGTTTCTGATATTCACTTCTAGAGATGCAATACTGTTCTCGTAACACGTGTGGAATGTTTCTGATATTCACTTCTAGAGATACAAGACTGTTCTCGTTAAACATGTGGAATGTTTCTGATGTACACTTCTAGAGATGCAATAGTGTTTTTGTAACACGTGTGTAATGTTTCTGATATTCACTTCTTGAGATGGAAGACTGTTCTCGTAACAAGTGTGAAATGTTTCTGATATTCACTTCTAGAGATACAAAACTGTTCTTGGAACACGTGCGAAATGTTTCTGATATTCATGTCTAGATATACAAGAGTGTTCTTGTAACACGTGCGGAATGTTTCCGATATTCACTTCTAGAGATACAAGAATGTTGTTGTTACACGTGTGGAATGTTTCTGATATTCTGTTCTACAGATACAAGACTGTTTTCGTAGCACGTGTGGAATGTTTTTGATATTCACTTCTAGAGATATAAGTTTGTTCTTGTAACACGTGCGGAATAGGTTTTATATTCACTTCTAGATATACAAGACTGTTCTTGTAACACGTGCGGAATGTTTTTGATATATATTCACTTCCAGAGATGGAATACTGTTTTTGTAACACATGCGGAATGTTTTTGATATATATTCACTTCCAGAGATGGAATACTGTTTTCGTAACACGTGTGGAATATTTCTGATATTTACGTCTAGAGATACAAGACTGTTCTTTTAACACGTGTGGAATGTTTCTGATATTCACTTCATGAGAAACAAAACTATTCTCGTAACATATATGGAATGTTTCTGATATTCACTTTTAGAGATATCAGACTGTTTTCGTAACACGTGTGGAATGTTTCTGATATTCACTTCTAAAGATGCAAGACTGTTCTCGTAACACGTGTGGAATGTTTCTGATATTCACTTCTAGAGATGCAAGACTGTTCTCGTAACACGTGTGGAATGTTTCTGATATTCACTTCTAGAGATGCAATACTGTTCTCGTAACACGTGCGAAATGTTTCTCATATTCACTTCTAGATATACAAGACTGTTCTCGTAACAAATGTGGAATGTTTCTGATATTCACTTTTAAAGATACAAGACTGTTCTCGTAACACGCGTGAAATGTTTCTGATATTCACCTCTAGAGATATAAGACTGTTCTCGTAGTACGTGTTGAATGTTTTTGATATTCACTTCTAGAGATACAAGACTGTTCTCGCAACACGTGTTGAATGTTTTTATATTCATTTCTAGAGATACAAGACTGTTCTCGTAACACGTGCTGAATGTTTCTGATATTCACTTTTAGAGATGCAAGACTGTTCTCGTAACACGTGTGGAATGTTTCTGATATTCACTTCTAGAGATACAAGACTGTTCTCGTAACACGTGTGGAATGTTTCTGATATTCACTTTAGAGATGCAAGACTGTTCTCGTAAAACGTGTGGAATATTTCTGATATTTACTTCTAGAGATACAAGACTGTTTTCGTAGCACGTTCGGAATGTTTCTGATATTCACTTGTAGAGATGGAATACTGTTTTCGTAACAGTTGTGGAATGTTTCTGATATTCACTTCCAGAGATACAAGACTGTTTTCGTATCACGTGTGGAATGTTTTTGATATTCACTTCTAGAGATACAAGACTGTTCTCGTAACACGTGTGGATTGTTTCTGATATTCACTTCTAGAGATACAAGACTGTTCTCGTAACACGTGCGGAATTGTTTGATATTCACTTCTAGAGATACAAAACTGTTCTCCTAACACGTGTGGAATGTTTTTGATATTCACTTCTAGAGATCTAATACTGTTCTCGTAACACTTGTGGAATGTTTCCGATATTCACTTCTAGAGATACAAGACTGTTCTCGTAACACGTGTGGAATGTTTCTGATATTAACTTCCAGAGATACAAGACTGTTTTCGTAGCACGTGTGGAATGTTTTTTATATTCACTTCTAGAGATACAAGACTGTTCTCGTAACACGTGTGGAATGTTTCTGATATTCACTTCTAGAGATACAAGACTGTTCTCGTAACACGTGTGGAATGTTTCTGATATTCACTTCTAGAGATACAAGACTGTTATCGTAGCTCGTGTGGAATGTTTCTGATATTCACTTCTAGAGATACAAGACTGTTCTCGTAACACGTGCGGAATGTTTTGATATTCACTTCTAGAGATACAAGACTGTTCTCGTAACACGTGTGGAATGTTTCTGATATTCACTTCTAGAGATACAAGACTGTTCTCGTAACACGTGTGGAATGTTTCTGATATTCACTTTTAGAGATACAAGACTGTTCTCGTAACACGTGTGGAATGTTTCTGATATTCACTTCTAGAGATACAAGACTGTTTGCGTAACACGTGTGGAATGTTTCTGATATTCAGTTCTAGAGATACAAGACTTTTCTGGTGACACGTGTGGAATGATTTTCATATTCATTTCTAGAGATAGAAGACTGTTTTCGTTAGACGTGCGGAATGTTTCTGATATTCACTTCTGGATATACAAGACTGTTCTTGTAAAAGTGCGGAATGTTTTTTATATTCACTTCTAGAGTTGCAAGACTGTTTTCGTAACACGTGTGGAATGTTTTTGATATTCACTTCTAGAGATACAAGACTGTTTTCGTAACACGTGTGGAATGTTTCTGATATTCACTTCTAGAGATACAAGACTGTTTTCGTAACACGTGTGGAATGTTTCTGATATTCATTTCATGAGAAACAAGACTGTTCTCCTAACACATGTGGAATATTTCTGATATTCACTTGTAGAGATACAAGACTGTTCTTTTAACACGTGTGGAAGGTTTCTGATATTGACTTTTAGAGATACAAGACTGTTCTCGTAACACGTGTGGAATGTTTCTGATATTCACTTCTAGAGATACAAGACTGTTTTCGTTACACGTGTGGAATGTTTCTGATATTCACTTTTAGAGATACAAGACTGTTCTCGTAAAACATGTGGAATATTTCTGATATTCACTTGTAGAGTTACAAAACTGTACTTTCAACACGTGTGGAATGTTTCTGATATTCACTTCTAGAGATACAAGACTGTTCTCGTAACATGTGCTGAGTGGTTTTGATATTCATTTCTAGAGATACAAGACTGTTCTCGTAACACGTGTGGAATGTTTCTGATATTCACTTCTAGAGATAATAGACTGTTCTCGTAACACGTGAGGAATGTTTCTGATATTCACTTTTAGAGATACAAGACTGTTCTCGTAACACGTGTGGAATGTTTCTGATATTCACTTCTAGAGATACAAGACTGTTCTCGTTACACGTGTGGAATGTTTGAGATATTCACTTCCAGAGATTCTTGTCTGTTTTCGTAGCACGTGTGGAATGTTAATGATATTCACTTCTAGAAATACAAGACTGTTCTTGTAACACGTGTGAGATATTTCTGATATTAACTTCTAGAGATGCAATACTGTTCTCGTAACACGTGCGGAATGGTTTTGATATTCACTTTTAGAGATACAAGACTGTTCTGGTAACACGTGCGGAACGTTTCTGATATTCACTTCTAGAAATACAAGAATGTTCTTTTAACACGTGCTGAATGTTTCTAATATTCTCTTTTAGATATAAAAGACTGTTCTTGTAACACGTGCGGATAGTTTCTGATATTCACTTCTAGAAATACAAGAATGTTCTTTTAACACGTGCTGAATGTTTCTGATATTCTATTTTAGATATAAAAGACTGCTCTTGTAACACGTGCGGAATGTTTCTTATTTTCATTTAAAGAGATGCAATACTGTTCTCCTTACACGTGCTGAATGGTTTTCATATTCAATTCCTGAGATGCAAGACTGTTGTGGTAACACGTGTGGAATGGATTTGATATTCACTTCTAGAGATACAAGACTGTTCTCGTAACACGTGTGGAATGTTTCTGATATTCATTTCTAGAGATATAACAACGTTCTCGTAACAAGTGTGGAATGTTTCTGATATTCACTTCTAGAGATACAAGACTGTTCTCGTTACACATGTGGAATGTTTCTGATATTCATTTCTAGAGATACAAGACTGTTCTTGTAACACGTGCGGAATGTTTCTTATTTTCATTTAAAGAGATGCAATACTGTTCTCGTTACACGTGCTGAATGGTTTTCATATTCAATTCTAGAGATGCAAGACTGTTCTCGTAACACGTGTGGAATGTTTCTGATATTCACTTCTAGAGATACAAGACTGTTCTCGTTACACGTGTGGAATGTTTCTGATATTCACTTCTAGAGATAGAAGACTGTTCTTGTAACACATGTGGAATGTTTTCATATTCACTTCTTGAGATGCAAGACTGTTCTCGTAACATGTGTGGAATGTTTCTGATATTCACTTCTAGAGATCAAGTCTGTTCTCGTAGCACGTGTGGAATGTTTCTGATATTCACTTTTAGAGATACAAGTCTGTTCTCGTAGCACGTGTGGAATGTTTCTGATATTCACTTCTAGAGATACAAGACTGTTCTCGTTACACGTGTGGAATGTTTCTGATATTCACTTCTAGAGATTCAAGACTGTTTTCGTAACACGTGTGGAATGTTTCTGATATTCACTTCTAGAGATACAAGACTGTTCTTGTAACACGTGTGGAATGTTTCTGATATTCACTTCTAGAGATGCAAGACTGTTTTCGTAACACGTGTGGAATGTTTTTGATATTCACTTCTAGAGATACAAGACTGTTCTCGTAACACGTGTGGAATGTTTCTGATATTCACTTCTAGAGATACAAGACTGTTTTCGTAACACGTGTGGAATGTTTCTGATATTCACTTTTAGAGATACAAGACTGTTCTCGTAACACGTGTGGAATGTTTCTGATATTCACTTCTAGAGATACAAAACTGTTCTTTCAACACGTGTGGAATGTTTCTGATATTCACTTCTAGAGATACAAGACTGTTCTCGTAACACGTGCTGAATGGTTTTGATATTCACTTCTAGAGATACAAGACTGTTCTCGTAACACGTGTGGAATGTTTCTGATATTCACTTCTAGAGATAAAGACTGTTCTCGTAACACGTGTGGAATGGTTTTGATATTCATTTCTAGAGATACAAGACTGTTCTCGTAACACGTTGGAATGTTTCTGATATTCACTTCTAGAGATATAAGACTGTTCTCGTTACACGTGTGGAATGTTTCTGATATTCACTTTTAGAGATACAAGACTGTTCTCGTAACACGTGTGGAATGTTTCTGATATTCATTCTAGAGATACAAGACTGTTCTCGTAACACGTGTGGAATGTTTCTGATATTCACTTCTAGAGATACAAGACTGTTCTCGTAACACGTGTGGAATGTTTCTGATATTCTCTTCTAGAGATAGAAGACTGTTCTTGTAACACATGTGGAATGGTTTTGATATTCACTTCTTGAGATGCAAGACTGTTCTCGTAACACGTGTGGAATGTTTCTGATATTCACTTCTAGAGATCAAAGACTGTTCTCGTAACACGTGTGGAATGTTTCTGATATTCACTTCTAGAGATCAAGACTGTTCTCGTAACACGTGTGGAATGTTTCTGATATTCACTTCTAGAGATATAAGACTGTTCTTGTGATACGTGTTGAATGTTTCTGATATTCACTTCTAGAGAAAAAGACTGTTCTCGTAACACGTGCGGAATGTTTCTGATATTCACTTTTAGAGATGCAATAATGTTCACGTAACACGTGCGGAATGGTGTTAATATTCACTTCTAGAGTTGCAAGACTGTTTTCGTAACACACATGTGGAATGTTTCTGATATTCATAACTAGAGGTTTAAGATTGTTCTTGTAACACGTGTGGAATGTTTCTGATATTCATAACTAGAGGTTTAAGATTGTTCTTGTAACACGTGTGGAATGTTTCTGATATTCACTTTTAGAGATACAACACTGTTCTAGTAACACGTGTGGAATGGTTTTCATATTCATTTCTAGACATACAAGACTTTTCTGGTGACACGTGTGAAATGTTTCTGATATTCACTTCTAGAGATGCAAGACTGTTCTTGTAACACGTGCGGAATGTTTCTGATATTCACTTCTAAAGATGCAATTCTGTTCTCGTAACACGTGTGGAATGTTTCTGATATTCACTTCTAAAGATGCAATACTGTTCTCATAACAGGTGCAGAATGGTTGGATATTCACTTCTAGAGATACAAGACTTTTCTGGTAACACGTGTGGAATGTTTCTGATATTCACTTCTAAAGATGCAATACGGTTCTCGTAACACGTGCAGATAGTTGGATATTCACTTCTAGAGATACAAGACTGTTCTCGTAACACGTATGGAATGGTTTTCATATTCACTTCTAGAGATACAAGACTTTTCTGGTGACACGTATGGAATGGTTTTCATATTCATTTCTATAGATAAAAGACTGTTTTCGTTAGACGTGCGGAATGTTTCTGATATTCACTTCTGGATATACAAGACTGTTCTTGTAAAAGTGCGGAATGTTTTTTATATTCACTTCTAGAGTTGCAAGACTGTTTTCGTAACACGTGTGGAATGTTTTTGGTATTCACTTCTAGAGATACAAGACTGTTTGCGTAACACGTGTGGAATGTTTCTGATATTCAGTTCTAGAGATACAAGACTGTTTTCGTAACAAGTGTGGAATGTTTCTGATATTCATTTCATGAGAAACAACACTGTTCTCCTAACACATGTGGAATATTTCTGATATTCACTTGTAGAGATACAAGACTGTTCTTTTAACACGTGTGGAAGGTTTCTGATATTGACTTTTAGAGATACAAGACTGTTCTCGTAACACGTGTGGAATGTTTCTGATATTCACTTTTAGAGATACAAGACTGTTTTCGTTACATGTGTGGAATGTTTCTGATATTTACTTTTAGAGATACAACACTGCTCTCGTAACACATGTGGAATGTTTCTGATATTCACTTCTAGAGATACAAGACTGTTCTTTAACACGTGTGGAATGTTTCTGATATTCACTTCTAGAGATACAAGACTGTTCTCGTAACACGTGTGAATGTTTTGATATTCATTTCTAGAGATACAAGACTGTTCTGGTAACACGTGTGGAATGTTTCTGATATTCATTCTAGAGATACAAGACTGTTTTCGTAGCACGTGTGGAATGTTTTTGATATTCACTTCTAGAGATATAAGTTTGTTCTTGTAACACGTGCAGAACGTTTCTGATATTCACTTCTAGAGATACAAGACTGTTCTTGTAGCACGTGTGGAATGTTTCTGATATTCACTTTTAGAGATACAAGACTGTTCTCGTAACACTTGTGGAATGTTTCTGATATTCACTTCTAGAGATGCAAGACTGTTCTCGTAACACGTGTGGAATGTTTCTTATATTCACTTCTAGAGATAAAAGACTGTTCTCGTAACACGTGTGGAATGTTTCTGATATTCACTTTAGAGATGCAAGACTATTCTCGTAACACGTGTGGAATATTTCTGATATTCACTTCTAGAGATACAAGACTGTTCTTGTAACACGTGTGGAATGTTTCTGATATTCACTTCTAGAGATACAAGACTGTTCTTGTAACACGTGTGGAATGTTTCTGATATTCATTTCTAGAGATACAAGACTGTTCTTGTAACACGTGTGGAATGTTTCTGATATTCACTTCTAGAGATACAAGACTGTTTTCGTAACACGTGTGGAATGTTTCTGATATTCACTTCTAGAGATACAAGACTGTTTTCGTAGCACGTGTGGAATGTTTCTGATATTCACTTCTAGAGATACAAGACTGTTTTCGTAACACGTGTGGAATGTTTCTGATATTCACTTCTAGAGATACAAGACTGTTCTTGTAACACGTGTGGAATGTTTCTGATATTCACTTCTAGAGATACAAGACTGTTCTCGTAACACGTGTGGAATGTTTCTGATATTCACTTCTAGAGATACAAGACTGTTCTTGTAACACGTGTGGAATGTTTCTGATATTCACTTCTAGAGATACAAGACTGTTCTTGTTACACGTGTGGAATGTTTCTGATATTCACTTCTAGAGATACAAGACTGTTTTCGTAACACGTGTGGAATGTTTTTGATATTCACTTCTAGAGATATAAGACTGTTCTTGTAACACGTGTGGAATGTTTTTATATTCACTTCTAGAGATACAAGACTGTTCTTGTAACACGTGTGGAATGTTTTGATATATATTCACTTCTAGAGATGGAATACTGTTTTCGTAACACGTGCGGAATGTTTTTGATATTCACTTCTAGAGATACAAGACTGTTCTCGTAACACGTGTGGAATGTTTCTGATATTCACTTCTAGAGATACAAGACTGTTCTTTTAACACGTGTGAATGTTTCTGATATTCACTTTTAGAGATACAAGACTGTTCTCGTAACACGTGTGGAATGTTTCTGATATTCACTTCTAGAGATACAAGACTGTTCTCGTAACACGTGTGAATGTTTCTGATATTCATTTTAGAGATACAAGACTGTTCTTGTAACACGTGTGGAATGTTTCTGATATTCATTTAGAGATGCAAGACTGTTCTCGTTACACGTGTGAATGGTTTCATATTCACTTCTGAGATGCAAGACTGTTCTCGTAACACGTGTGGAATGTTTCTGATATTCACTTCTAGAGATCAAAGACTGTTCTCGTAACACGTGTGGAATGTTTCTGATATTCACTTCTAGAGATCAAAGACTGTTCTCGTAACACGTGTGGAATGTTTCTGATATTCACTTCTAGAGATACAAGACTGTTCTTGTAACACGTGTTGAATGTTTCTGATATTCACTTCTAGAGATAAAAGACTGTTCTCGTAACACGTGTGGAATGTTTCTGATATTCACTTCTAGAGATGCAATACTGTTCTCGTAACACGTGCGGAATGTTTTGATATTCACTTCTAGAGATACAAGACTGTTTTCGTAACACACGTGTGGAATGTTTCTGATATTCATTCTAGAGATTTAAGACTGTTCTTGTAACACGTGTGGAATGTTTCTGATATTCACTTTTAGAGATACAAGACTGTTCTCGTAACACGTGTGGAATGTTTTGATATTCACTTCTAGAGATACAAGACTGTTCTCGTAACACGTGTGGAATGTTTCTGATATTCACTTCTAGAGATGCAAGACTGTTCTTGTAACACGTGTGGAATGTTTCTGATATTCACTTCTAGAGATGCAATACTGTTCTCGTAACACGTGTGGAATGTTTCTGATATTCACTTCTAGAGATACAAGACTGTTCTCGTAACACGTGTGGAATGTTTCTGATATTCACTTCTAGAGATGCAAGACTGTTCTCGTAACACGTGTGGAATGTTTCTGATATTCACTTCTAGAGATACAAGACTGTTCTCGTAACACGTGTGGAATGTTTTTGATATTCACTTCTAGAGATACAAGACTGTTTTCGTTACACGTGTGGAATGTTTCTGATATTCACTTCTAGAGATACAAGACTGTTCTTGTAACACGTGTGGAATGTTTTTGATATTCACTTCTAGAGATGCAAGACTGTTCTCGTAACACGTGTGGAATGTTTTTGATATTCACTTCTAGAGATACAAGACTGTTCTCGTAACACGTGTGGAATGTTTCTGATATTCACTTCTAGAGATACAAGACTGTTCTCGTAACACGTGTGGAATGTTTTTGATATTCATTTCTAGAGATACAAGACTGTTTTCGTTACACGTGTGGAATGTTTCTGATATTCACTTCTAGAGATACAAGACTGTTCTTGTAACACGTGTGGAATGTTTTTGATATTCACTTCTAGAGATACAAGACTGTTTTCGTAACACGTGTGGAATGTTTTTGATATTCACTTCTAGAGATACAAGACTGTTTTCGTAACACGTGTGGAATGTTTCTGATATTCACTTCTAGAGATACAAGACTGTTTTCGTAACACGTGTGGAATGTTTCTGATATTCATTTCAGAGATACAAGACTGTTCTCGTAACACGTGTGGAATGTTTCTGATATTCACTTCTAGAGATACAAGACTGTTCTTTTAACACGTGTGGAATGTTTCTGATATTCACTTTTAGAGATACAAGACTGTTCTCGTAACACGTGTGGAATGTTTCTGATATTCACTTCTAGAGATACAAGACTGTTTTCGTTACACGTGTGGAATGTTTCTGATATTCACTTTTAGAGATACAAGACTGTTCTCGTAACACGTGTGGAATGTTTCTGATATTCACTTCTAGAGATACAAGACTGTTCTTTAACACGTGTGGAATGTTTCTGATATTCACTTCTAGAGATACAAGACTGTTCTCGTAACACGTGTGAATGTTTTGATATTCATTTCTAGAGATACAAGACTGTTCTCGTAACACGTGTGGAATGTTTCTGATATTCACTTCTAGAGATACAAGACTGTTCTCGTAACACGTGTGGAATGTTTTGATATTCATTTCTAGAGATACAAGACTGTTCTCGTAACACGTGTGGAATGTTTCTGATATTCACTTCTAGAGATACAAGACTGTTCTCGTAACACGTGTGGAATGTTTCTGATATTCACTTCTAGAGATTCAAGACTGTTTTCGTAACACGTGTGGAATGTTTCTGATATTCACTTCTAGAGATACAAGACTGTTCTTGTAACACGTGTGAGATGTTTCTGATATTCACTTCTAGAGATGCAATACTGTTCTCGTAACACGTGCGGAATGGTTTTGATATTCACTTTTAGAGATACAATGCTGTTGTTGATACACGTGCTGAATGTTTCTGATATTCACTTCTAGAGATACAAGACTGTTCTTTTAACACGTGCTGAATGTTTCTGATATTCTCTTTTAGATATAAAAGACTGTTCTTGTAACACGTGCGGATAGTTTCTGATATTCACTTCTAGAGATACAAGACTGTTCTTTTAACACGTGCTGAATGTTTCTGATATTCTATTTTAGATATAAAAGACTGTTCTTGTAACACGTGCGGAATGTTTCTTATTTTCATTAAAGAGATGCAATACTGTTCTCCTTACACGTGCTGAATGGTTTTCATATTCAATTCCTGAGAATCAAGACTGTTCTCGTAACACGTGTGGAATGGTTTTGATATTC
The DNA here is from genome assembly GCF_004210375.1 of Tachypleus tridentatus. Taxonomy (NCBI): domain Eukaryota; kingdom Metazoa; phylum Arthropoda; class Merostomata; order Xiphosura; family Limulidae; genus Tachypleus; species Tachypleus tridentatus. The sequence goes on from NW_027467844.1 coordinate 23,628, forward strand.
ACTTCTAGAGATACAAGACTGTTCTCGTAACACGTGTGGAATGTTTCTGATATTCACTTCTAGAGATACAAGACTGTTCTCGTAACACGTGTGGAATGTTTCTGATATTCACTTCTAGAGATACAAGACTGTTCTCGTTACACATGTGGAATGTTTCTGATATTCATTTCTAGAAATACAAGACTGTTCTTGTAACACGTGTGGAATGTTTCTTATTTTCATTTAAAGAGATGCAATACTGTTCTCGTTACACGTGCTGAATGGTTTTCATATTCACTTCTGAGATGCAAGACTGTTCTCGTAACACGTGTGGAATGTTTCTGATATTACATTCTAGAGATACAAGACTGTTCTCGTAACACGTGTGGAATGTTTCTGATATTCACTTCTAGAGATACAAGACTGTTCTCGTTACACTTGTGGAATGTTTCTGATATTCTCTTTTAGATATAGAAGACTGTTCTTGTAACACATGTGGAATGGTTTTCATATTCACTTCTTGAGATGCAAGTCTGTTCTCATAACACGTGTGGAATATTTCTAATATTCACTACTAGAGATCAAAGTCTGTTCTCGTAGCACGTGTGGAATGTTTCTGATATTCACTCCTAGAGATCAAAGTCTGTTCTCGTAGAACGTGTGGAATGTTTCTGATATTCACTTCTAGAGATATAAGACTGTTCTCGTAACACGTGTGGAATGTTTCTGATATTCACTTTTAGAGATGCAATAATGTTCTCGTAACACGTGCGGAATGTTTTAATATTCACTTCTAGAGATGCAAGACTGTTTTCGTAACACACATGTGGAATGTTTCTGATATTCATAACTAGAGATTTAAGACTGTTCTTGTAACACGTGTGGAATGTTTCTGATATTCATAACTAGAGGTTTAAGATTGTTCTTGTAACACGTGTGGAATGTTTCTGATATTCACTTTTAGAGATACAACACTGTTCTCGTAACACGTGTGGAATGGTTTTCATATTCATTTCTAGACATACAAGACTTTTCTGGTGACACGTGTGAAATGTTTCTGATATTCACTTCTAGAGATGCAAGACTGTTCTTGTAACACGTGCGGAATGTTTCTGATATTCACTTCTAAAGATGCAAGACTGTTCTCGTAACACGTGTGGAATGTTTCTGATATTCACTTCTAAAGATGCAATACTGTTCTCATAACAGGTGCAGAATGGTTGGATATTCACTTCTAGAGATACAAGACTTTTCTGGTAACACGTGTGGAATGTTTCTGATATTCACTTCTAAAGATGCAATACGGTTCTCGTAACACGTGCAGAATAGTTGGATATTCACTTCTAGAGATACAAGACTGTTCTCGTAACACGTGTGGAATGGTTTTCATATTCACTTCTAGAGATACAAGACTTTTCTGGAACACGTGTGGAATGGTTTTCATATTCATTTCTAGAGATAAAAGACTGTTTTCGTTAGACGTGCGGAATGTTTCTGATATTCACTTCTGGATATACAAGACTGTTCTTGTAAAAGTGCGGAATGTTTTTTATATTCACTTCTAGAGTTGCAAGACTGTTTTCGTAACACGTGTGGAATGTTTTTGATATTCACTTCTAGAGATACAAGACTGTTTTCGTAACACGTGTGGAATGTTTCTGATATTCACTTCTAGAGATACAAGACTGTTTTCGTAACAAGTGTGGAATGTTTCTGATATTCATTTGATGAGAAACAAGACTGTTCTCTAACACATGTGGAATATTTCTGATATTCACTTGTAGAGATACAAGACTGTTCTTTTAACACGTGTGGAAGGTTTCTGATATTGACTTTTAGAGATACAAGACTGTTCTCGTAACACGTGTGGAATGTTTCTGATATTCACTCCTAGAGATATAAGACTGTTCTTGTGATACGTGTTGAATGTTTCTGATATTTACTTCATGAGAAAAAGACTGTTCTCGTAACACGTGCGGAATGTTTCTGATATTCACTTCTAGAGATGCAATAATGTTCTCGTAACACGTGCGGAATGGTGTTGATATTCACTTCTAGAGATGCAAGACTGTTTTCGTAACACACATGTGGAATGTTTCTGATATTCATAACTAGAGGTTTAAGATTGTTCTTGTAACACGTGTGGAATGTTTCTGATATTCATAACTAGAGATTTAAGACTGTTCTTGTAACACGTGTGGAATGTTTCTGATATTCACTTTTAGAGATACAAGACTGTTCTCGTAACACGTGTGGAATGGTTTTCATATTCATTTCTAGACATACAAGACTTTTCTGGTGACACGTGTGAAATGTTTCTGATATTCACTTCTAGAGATGCAAGACTGTTCTTGTAACACGTGCGGAATGTTTCTGATATTCACTTCTAAAGATGCAATTCTGTTCTCGTAACACGTGTGGAATGTTTTTGATATTCACTTCTAAAGATGCAATACTGTTCTCATGACAGGTGCAGAATGGTTGGATATTCACTTCTAGAGATACAAGACTTTTCTGGTAACACGTGTGGAATGTTTCTGATATTCACTTCAAAAGATGCAATACGGTTCTCGTAACGCGTGCAGATAGTTGGATATTCACTTCTAGAGATACAAGACTGTCTCGTAACACGTGTGGAATGTTTTCATATTCACTTCTAGAGATACAAGACTTTTCTGGTAACACGTATGGAATGGTTTTCATATTCATTTCTAGAGATAGAAGACTGTTTTCGTTAAACGTGCGGAATGTTTCTGATATTCACTTCTAGATATACAACACTGTTCTTGTAAAAGTGCGGAATGTTTTTTATATTCACTTCTAGAGATGCAAGACTGTTTTCGTAACACGTGTGGAATGTTTTTGGTATTCACTTCTAGAGATACAAGACTGTTTGCGTAACACGTGTGGAATGTTTCGGATATTTACTTTTAGAGATACAACACTGTTCTCGTAACACATGTGGAATATTTCTGATATTCACTTGTAGAGTTATAAGACTGTTCTTTCAACACGTGTGGAATGTTTCTGATATTGACTTCTAGAGATACAAGACTGTTCTCGTAACATGTGCTGAGTGGTTTTGATATTCATTTTTAGAGATACAAGACTGTTCTCGTAACACGTGTGGAATGTTTCTGATATTCTGTTCTAGGATACAAGACTGTTTTCGTAGCACGTGTGGAATGTTTTTGATATTCACTTCTAGAGATATAAGTTTGTTCTTGTAACACGTGTGGAATGGTTTTTATATTCACTTCTAGATATACAAGACTGTTCTTGTAACACGTGCGGAATGTTTTTGATATATATTCACTTCCAGAGATGGAATACTGTTTTCGTAACACATGCGGAATGTTTTTGATATTCACTTCTAGAGATACAAGACTGTTCTGGTAACACGTGCAGAATGTTTCTGATATTCACTTCTTGAGATGCAATACTGTTCTCGTAACAAGTGTGGAATGTTTCTTATATTCACTTCTAGATATAAAAGACTGTTCTCGTAACACGTGTGGAATGTTTCTGATATTCACTTCAGAGATGCAAGACTATTCTCGTAACACGTGTGGAATATTTCTGATATTCACTTCTAGAGATACAAGACTGTTCTTTTAACACGTGTGGAATGTTTCTGATATTCACTTCTAGAGATACAAGACTGTTCTCGTAACACGTGTGGAATGTTTCTGATATTCACTTCTAGAGATACAAGAGTGTTCTTGTAACACGTGCCAAATGTTTCTGATATTCACTTCTAAATATACAAGACTGTTCTTGTAACACGTGCGAAATGTTTCTGATATTCATTTCTAAATATGCAAGACTGTTCTTGTAACACGTGCGGAATGTTTCTGTTATTCACTTCTAGAGATGGAATACTGTTTTCGTACACGTGTGGAATGTTTCTGATATTCACTTCTAGAGATACAAAACTGTTCTTGTAACACGTGCGGAATGTTTCCGATATTCACTTCTAGAGATACAAGACTGTTCTTGTTACACGTGTGGAATGTTTCTGATATTCACTTCTAGAGATACAAGACTGTTTTCGTAGCACGTGTGGAATGTTTTTGATATTCATTTCTAGAGATATAAGTTTGTTCTTGTAACACGTGTGGAATGGTTTTTATATTCACTTCTAGATATACAAGACTGTTCTTGTAACACGTGCGGAATGTTTTTGATATATATTCACTTCCAGAGATGGAATACTGTTTTCGTAACACGTGCGGAATGTTTTTGATATTCACTTCTAGAGATACAAGACTGTTCTTGTAGTACGTGTGGAATGTTTCTGATATTCACTTCTAGAGATACAAGACTGTTCTGGTAACACGTGCGGAACGTTTCTGATATTCACTTTTAGAGATGCAATACTGTTCTCGTAACAAGTGTGGAATGTTTCTTATATTCACTTCTAGAGATAAAAGACTGTTCTCGTAACACGTGTGGAATGTTTCTGATATTCACTTTAGAGATGCAAGACTGTTTTCGTAACACGTGCGGAATGTTTCTGATTTTCATTTTTAGAGTTTGGATACTGTTCTCGTTACACGTGTTGAATGTTTCTGATATTCACTTCTAGAGATGCAATACTCTTCTCGTAATACGTGTGGAATGTTTCTGATATTCACTTCTAGAGATACAAGACTGTTCTCGTTAAACATGTGGAATGTTTCTGATGTACACTTCTAGAGATGCAATAGTGTTTTTGTAACACGTGTGTAATGTTTCTGATATTCACTTCTTGAGATGGAAGACTGTTCTCGTAACAAGTGTGAAATGTTTCTGATATTCACTTCTAGAGATACAAAACTGTTCTTGGAACACGTGCGAAATGTTTCTGATATTCATGTCTAGATATACAAGAGTGTTCTTGTAACACGTGCGGAATGTTTCCGATATTCACTTCTAGAGATACAAGAATGTTGTTGTTACACGTGTGGAATGTTTCTGATATTCTGTTCTACAGATACAAGACTGTTTTCGTAGCACGTGTGGAATGTTTTTGATATTCACTTCTAGAGATATAAGTTTGTTCTTGTAACACGTGTGGAATGTTTTATATTCACTTCTAGATATACAAGACTGTTCTTGTAACACGTGCGGAATGTTTTTGATATATATTCACTTCCAGAGATGGAATACTGTTTTTGTAACACATGCGGAATGTTTTTGATATATATTCACTTCCAGAGATGGAATACTGTTTTCGTAACACGTGTGGAATATTTCTGATATTTACGTCTAGAGATACAAGACTGTTCTTTTAACACGTGTGGAATGTTTCTGATATTCACTTCATGAGAAACAAAACTATTCTCGTAACATATATGGAATGTTTCTGATATTCACTTTTAGAGATATCAGACTGTTTTCGTAACACGTGTGGAATGTTTCTGATATTCACTTCTATAGATGCAAGACTGTTCTCGTAACACGTGTGGAATGTTTCTGATATTCACTTCTAGAGATGCAATACTGTTCTCGTAACACGTGTGGAATGTTTCTGATATTCACTTCTAGAGATGCAAGACTGTTCTCGTAACACGTGTGGAATGTTTCTGATATTCACTTCTAGAGATACAAGACTGTTCTCGTAACACGTGTGGAATGTTTCTGATATTCACTTTTAGAGATACAAGACTGTTCTCGTAACACGTGTGGAATGTTTCTGATATTCACTTCTAGAGATACAAGACTGTTCTCGTAACACGTGTTGAATGTTTTTTATATTCATTTCTAGAGATACAAGACTGTTCTCGTAACACGTGTTGAATGTTTTTGATATTCATTTCTAGAGATACAAGACTGTTCTCGTAACACGTGTGGAATGTTTCTGATATTCACTTTTAGAGATGCAATACTGTTCTCGTAACAAGTGTGGAATGTTTCTTATATTCACTTCTAGAGATAAAAGACTGTTCTCGTAACACGTGTGGAATGTTTCTGATATTCACTTTAGAGATGCAAGACTGTTCTCGTAACACGTGTGGAATATTTCTGATATTCACTTCTAGAGATACAAGACTGTTTTCGTAGCACGTTCGGAATGTTTCTGATATTCACTTGTAGAGATACAAGACTGTTATCGTAACTCGTGTGGAATGTTTCTGATATTCACTTCTAGAGATGCAAATACTGTTCTCGTAACACGTGCGGAATTGTTTGATATTCACTTCTAGAGATACAAGACTGTTCTCGTAACACGTGTGGAATGTTTCTGATATTCACTTCTAGAGATGCAATACTGTTCTCGTAACACGTGTGGAATTGTTTGATATTCACTTCTAGAGATACAAGACTGTTCTCGTAACACGTGTGGAATGTTTTTGATATTCACTTCTAGAGATGGAATACTGTTATCGTAACACTTGTGGAATGTTTCCGATATTCACTTCTAGAGATACAAGACTGTTCTCGTAACACGTGTGGAATGTTTCTGATATTCACTTCTAGAGATACAAGACTGTTCTCGTAACACGTGTGGAATGTTTCTGATATTCACTTCTAGAGATACAAGACTGTTCTCGTAACACGTGTGGAATGTTTCTGATATTCACTTCTAGAGATACAAGACTGTTCTCGTAACACGTGTGGAATGTTTCTGATATTCACTTCTAGAGATACAAGACTGTTCTCGTAACACGTGTGGAATGTTTCTGATATTCACTTCTAGAGATACAAGACTGTTCTCGTAACACGTGTGGAATGTTTCTGATATTCACTTCTAGAGATACAAGACTGTTCTCGTAACACGTGTGGAATGTTTCTGATATTCACTTCTAGAGATACAAGACTGTTCTCGTAACACGTGTGGAATGTTTCTGATATTCACTTCTAGAGATACAAGACTGTTCTCGTAACACGTGTGGAATGTTTCTGATATTCACTTCTAGAGATACAAGACTGTTCTCGTAACACGTGTGGAATGTTTCTGATATTCACTTCTAGAGATACAAGACTGTTCTCGTAACACGTGTGGAATGTTTCTGATATTCACTTCTAGAGATGCAAAACTGTTCTCGTAACAAGTGTGGAATGTTTCTGATATTCACTTCTAGAGATGCAAAACTGTTCTCGTAACACGTGTGGAATGTTTCTGATATTCACTTCTAGAGATACAAGACTGTTCTCGTAACACGTGTGGAATGTTTCTGATATTCACTTCTAGAGATACAAGACTGTTCTTGTAACACGTGTGGAATGTTTCTGATATTCACTTCTAGAGATACAAGACTGTTCTCGTAACACGTGTGGAATGTTTTGATATTCACTTCTAGAGATACAAGACTGTTCTCGTAACACGTGTGGAATGTTTCTGATATTCACTTCTAGAGATACAAGACTGTTCTCGTAACACGTGTGGAATGTTTCTGATATTCACTTCTAGAGATGCAAGACTGTTCTCGTAACACGTGTGGAATGTTTCTGATATTCACTTCTAGAGATACAAGACTGTTCTCGTAACACGTGTGGAATGTTTCTGATATTCACTTCTAGAGATACAAGACTGTTCTCGTAACACGTGTGGAATGTTTCTGATATTCACTTCTAGAGATACAAGACTGTTCTCGTAACACGTGTGGAATGTTTCTGATATTCACTTCTAGAGATACAAGACTGTTCTCGTAACACGTGTGGAATGTTTTTGATATTCACTTCTAGAGATACAAGACTGTTCTCGTAACACGTGTGGAATGTTTTTGATATTCACTTCTAGAGATACAAGACTGTTTTCGTAACACGTGTGGAATGTTTCTGATATTCACTTCTAGAGATACAAGACTGTTCTCGTAACACGTGTGGAATGTTTCTGATATTCACTTCTAGAGATGCAAGACTGTTCTCGTAACACGTGTGGAATGTTTTTGATATTCACTTCTAGAGATACAAGACTGTTCTCGTAACACGTGTGGAATGTTTCTGATATTCACTTCTAGAGATACAAGACTGTTCTCGTAACACGTGTGGAATGTTTCTGATATTCACTTCTAGAGATACAAGACTGTTCTCGTAACACGTGTGGAATGTTTCTGATATTCACTTCTAGAGATACAAGACTGTTCTCGTAACACGTGTGGAATGTTTCTGATATTCACTTCTAGAGATACAAGACTGTTCTCGTAACACGTGTGGAATGTTTCTGATATTCACTTCTAGAGATACAAGACTGTTCTCGTAACACGTGTGGAATGTTTCTGATATTCACTTCTAGAGATACAAGACTGTTCTCGTAACACGTGTGGAATGTTTCTGATATTCACTTCTAGAGATACAAGACTGTTCTCGTAACACGTGTGGAATGTTTCTGATATTCACTTCTAGAGATACAAGACTGTTCTCGTAACACGTGTGGAATGTTTCTGATATTCACTTCTAGAGATACAAGACTGTTCTCGTAACACGTGTGGAATGTTTCTGATATTTACTTCTAGAGATACAAGACTGTTCTTGTAACACGTGTGGAATGTTTCTGATATTCACTTCTAGAGATACAAGACTGTTCTCGTAACACGTGTGGAATGTTTTCATATTCACTTCTAGAGATACAAGACTGTTCTCGTAACACGTGTGGAATGTTTCTGATATTCACTTCTAGAGATACAAGACTGTTCTCGTAACACGTGTGGAATGTTTCTGATATTCACTTCTAGAGATACAAGACTGTTCTCGTAACACGTGTGGAATGTTTTTGATATTCACTTCTAGAGATGCAAGACTGTTCTCGTAACACGTGTGGAATGTTTCTGATATTCACTTCTAGAGATACAAGACTGTTCTCGTAACACGTGTGGAATGTTTCTGATATTCACTTCTAGAGATGCAATACTGTTCTCGTAACACGTGTGGAATGTTTCTGATATTCACTTCTAGAGATACAAGACTGTTCTCGTAACACGTGTGGAATGTTTCTGATATTTACTTCTAGAGATACAAGACTGTTCTCGTAACACGTGTGGAATGTTTTGATATTCACTTCTAGAGATACAAGACTGTTCTCGTAACACGTGTGGAATGTTTCTGATATTCACTTCTAGAGATACAAGACTGTTCTTGTAAACGTGTGGAATGTTTTTGATATTCACTTCTAGAGATACAAGACTGTTTTCGTAACACGTGTGGAATGTTTCTGATATTCACTTCTAGAGATACAAGACTGTTCTCGTAACACGTGTGGAATGTTTCTGATATTCACTTCTAGAGATACAAGACTGTTCTCGTAACACGTGTGGAATGTTTCTGATATTCACTTCTAGAGATACAAGACTGTTCTCGTAACACGTGTGGAATGTTTCTGATATTCACTTCTAGAGATACAAGACTGTTCTCGTAACACGTGTGGAATGTTTTTGATATTCACTTCTAGAGATACAAGACTGTTCTCGTAACACGTGTGGAATGTTTCTGATATTCACTTCTAGAGATACAAGACTGTTCTCGTAACACGTGTGGAATGTTTTGATATTCACTTCTAGAGATACAAGACTGTTCTCGTAACACGTGTGGAATGTTTTTGATATTCACTTCTAGAGATACAAGACTGTTCTTGTAACACGTGTGGAATGTTTCTGATATTCACTTCTAGAGATACAAGACTGTTCTCGTAACACGTGTGGAATGTTTTTGATATTCACTTCTAGAGATACAAGACTGTTCTCGTAACACGTGTGGAATGTTTCTGATATTCACTTCTAGAGATACAAGACTGTTCTCGTAACACGTGTGGAATGTTTCTGATATTCACTTCTAGAGATACAAGACTGTTCTCGTAACACGTGTGGAATGTTTCTGATATTCACTTCTAGAGATGCAAGACTGTTCTCGTAACACGTGTGGAATGTTTCTGATATTCACTTCTAGAGATACAAGACTGTTCTCGTAACACGTGTGGAATGTTTCTGATATTCACTTCTAGAGATACAAGACTGTTCTCGTAACACGTGTGGAATGTTTCTGATATTCACTTCTAGAGATACAAGACTGTTCTTGTAACACGTGTGGAATGTTTCTGATATTCACTTCTAGAGATACAAGACTGTTCTCGTAACACGTGTGGAATGTTTCTGATATTCACTTCTAGAGATACAAGACTGTTCTCGTAACACGTGTGGAATGTTTCTGATATTCACTTCTAGAGATACAAGACTGTTCTCGTAACACGTGTGGAATGTTTCTGATATTCACTTCTAGAGATACAAGACTGTTCTTGTAACACGTGTGGAATGTTTCTGATATTCACTTCTAGAGATACAAGACTGTTCTTGTAACACGTGTGGAATGTTTCTGATATTCACTTCTAGAGATACAAGACTGTTCTCGTAACACGTGTGGAATGTTTTTGATATTCACTTCTAGAGATACAAGACTGTTCTCGTAACACGTGTGGAATGTTTTGATATTCACTTCTAGAGATACAAGACTGTTCTTGTAACACGTGTGGAATGTTTGATGATATTCACTTCTAGAGATACAAGACTGTTCTCGTAACACGTGTGGAATGTTTCTGATATTTACGTCTAGAGATACAAGACTGTTCTTTTAACACGTGTGGAATGTTTCTGATATTCACTTCTAGAGATACAAGACTGTTCTCGTAACACGTGCGGAACGTTTCTGATATTCACTTTTAGAGATGCAATACTGTTCTCGTAACACGTGTGGAATGTTTCTGATATTCACTTCTAGAGATACAAGACTGTTCTCGTAACACGTGTGGAATGTTTCTGATATTCACTTTAGAGATGCAAGACTGTTCTCGTAACACGTGTGGAATGTTTCTGATATTCACTTTTAGAGATACAAGACTGTTCTCGTTACACGTGTTGAATGTTTCTGATATTCACTTCTAGAGATACAAGACTGTTCTCGTAACACGTGTGGAATGTTTCTGATATTCACTTCTAGAGATAGAGATACAAGACTGTTCTCGTAACACGTGTGGAATGTTTCTGATATTCACTTCTAGAGATGCAAGACTGTTCTCGTAACACGTGTGGAATGTTTCTGATATTCACTTCTAGAGATACAAGACTGTTCTCGTAACAAGTGTGGAATGTTTCTGATATTCACTTCTAGAGATACAAGACTGTTCTTGTAACACGTGTGGAATGTTTCTGATATTCACTTCTAGAGATACAAGACTGTTCTTGTAACACGTGTGGAATGTTTCTGATATTCACTTCTAGAGATACAAGACTGTTGTTGTAACACGTGTGGAATGTTTCTGATATTCACTTCTAGAGATACAAGACTGTTTTCGTAACACGTGTGGAATGTTTCTGATATTCACTTCTAGAGATATAAGACTGTTCTCGTAACACGTGTGGAATGTTTCTGATATTCACTTCTAGAGATACAAGACTGTTCTTGTAACACGTGTGGAATGTTTTGATATTCACTTCTAGAGATACAAGACTGTTCTCGTAACACGTGTGGAATGTTTCTGATATTCACTTCTAGAGATACAAGACTGTTCTCGTAACACGTGTGGAATGTTTCTGATATTCACTTCTAGAGATACAAGACTGTTCTCGTAACACGTGTGGAATGTTTCTGATATTCACTTCTAGAGATACAAGACTGTTCTCGTAACACGTGTGGAATGTTTCTGATATTCACTTCTAGAGATACAAGACTGTTTTCGTAACACGTGTGGAATGTTTCTGATATTCACTTCTAGAGATGCAAGACTGTTCTCGTAACACGTGTGGAATGTTTCTGATATTCACTTCTAGAGATACAAGACTGTTCTCGTAACACGTGTGGAATGTTTCTGATATTCACTTCTAGAGATGCAAGACTGTTCTCGTAACACGTGTGGAATGTTTCTGATATTCACTTCTAGAGATACAAGACTGTTCTCGTAACACGTGTGGAATGTTTCTGATATTCACTTTTAGAGATACAAGACTGTTCTCGTAACACGTGTGGAATGTTTCTGATATTCACTTCTAGAGATACAAGACTGTTCTCGTAACACGTGTGGAATGTTTTTGATATTCACTTCTAGAGATACAAGACTGTTCTCGTAACACGTGTGGAATATTTTTGATATTCACTTCTAGAGATACAAGACTGTTCTCGTAACACGTGTGGAATGTTTCTGATATTCACTTCTAGAGATGCAAGACTGTTCTCGTAACACGTGTGGAATGTTTCTGATATTCACTTCTAGAGATACAAGACTGTTCTCGTAACACGTGTGGAATGTTTCTGATATTCACTTTAGAGATGCAAGACTGTTCTCGTAACACGTGTGGAATGTTTCTGATATTCACTTCTAGAGATACAAGACTGTTCTCGTAACACGTGTGGAATGTTTCTGATATTCACTTGTAGAGATACAAGACTGTTATCGTAGCTCGTGTGGAATGTTTCTGATATTCACTTCTAGAGATGCAATACTGTTCTCGTAACACGTGCGGAATTGTTTGATATTCACTTCTAGAGATCTAATACTGTTCTCGTAACACTTGTGGAATGTTTCCGATATTAACTTCTAGAGATACAAGACTGTTCTCGTAACACGTGTGGAATGTTTCTGATATTAACTTCCAGAGATACAAGACTGTTTTCGTAGCACGTGTGGAATGTTTTTTATATTCACTTCTAGAGATACAAGACTGTTCTCGTAACACGTGTGGAATGTTTCTGATATTCACTTCTAGAGATACAAGACTGTTCTCGTAACACGTGTGGAATGTTTCTGATATTCACTTCTAGAGATACAAGACTGTTCTCGTAACACGTGTGGAATGTTTCTGATATTCACTTCTAGATATACAAGACTGTTCTTGTAACACGTGCGGAATGTTTCTGATATTCACTTCTAGAGATACAAGACTGTTCTCGTAACACGTGCGGAATTGTTTGATATTCACTTCTAGAGATACAAAACTGTTCTCCTAACACGTGTGGAATGTTTTTGATATTCACTTCTAGAGATGGAATACTGTTATCGTAACACTTGTGGAATGTTTCTGATATTCACTTCTAGAGATATAAGACTGTTCTTGTAACACACATGTGGAATGTTTCTGATATTCACTTCTAGAGATAAAAGACTGTTCTTGTAACACGTGCAAAATGTTTTGATATTCACTTTTAGAGATACAAGACTGTTCTCGTAACACGTGTGGAATGTTTCTGATATTCACTTCTAGAGATGCAAGACTGTTTTCGTAACACGTGTGGAATGTTTTTGATATTCACTTCTAGAGATACAAGACTCTTCTCTAACACGTGTGGAATGTTTCTGATATTCACTTCTAGAGATACAAGACTGTTCTCGTAACACGTGTGGAATGTTTCTGATATTCACTTTTAGAGATATCAAGACTGTTCTCGTAACACGTGTGGAATGTTTCTGATATTCACTTCTAGAGATGCAAGACTGTTCTCGTAACTTGTGGAATGTTTCCGATATTCACTTCAGAAATAAATGTTTCTGATATTCACTTCTAGAGATATAAGACTGTTGTTGTTAGACATGTGGAATGTTTCTGATATTCACTTCTAGAGATACAAGACTGTTCTCGTAACACGTGTGGAATGTTTCTGATATTCACTTCTAGAGATGCAAGACTGTTCTCGTAACACGTGTGAAATGTTTGTCATATTCACTTCTAGAGATACAAGACTGTTCTCGTAACACGTGTGGAATGTTTCTGATATTCACTTTTAGAGATACAAGACTGTTCTCGTAACACGTGTGGAATGTTTCTGATATTCACTTTTAGAGATACAAGACTGTTCTCGTAACACGTGTGGAATGTTTCTGATATTCACTTCTAGAGATACAAGACTGTTCTCGTAGTACGTGTGGAATGTTTTTTATATTCATTTCTAGAGATACAAGACTGTTCTCGTAGTACGTGTTGAATGTTTTTGATATTCACTTCTAGAGATACAAGACTGTTCTGGTAACACGTGTGAATGTTTCTGATATTCACTTTTAGAGATGCAAGACTGTTCTCGTAACACGTGTGGAATGTTTCTGATATTCACTTCTAGAGATACAAGACTGTTCTCGTAACACGTGTGGAATGTTTCTGATATTCACTTCTAGAGATACAAGACTGTTCTCGTAAAACGTGTGGAATGTTTCTGATATTCACTTTTAGAGATACAAGACTGTTCTCGTAACACGTGTGGAATGTTTCTGATATTCACTTTAGAGATGCAAGACTGTTCTCGTAACACGTGTGGAATGTTTCTGATATTTACTTCTAGAGATACAAGACTGTTCTCGTAACACGTGTGGAATGTTTCTGATATTCACTTCTAGAGATACAAGACTGTTCTCGTAACAAGTGTGGAATGTTTCTGATATTCACTTCTAGAGATACAAGACTGTTCTCGTAACACGTGTGGAATGTTTTGATATTCACTTCTAGAGATACAAGACTGTTCTCGTAACACGTGTGGAATGTTTCTGATATTCACTTCTAGAGATACAAGACTGTTCTCGTAACACGTGTGGAATGTTTCTGATATTCACTTCTAGAGATACAAGACTGTTCTCGTAACACGTGTGGAATGTTTCTGATATTCACTTCTAGAGATTCAAGACTGTTCTCGTAACACGTGTGGAATGTTTTGATATTCACTTCTAGAGATACAAGACTGTTCTTGTAACACGTGTGGAATGTTTTGATATTCACTTCTAGAGATACAAGACTGTTCTCGTAACACGTGTGGAATGTTTCTGATATTCACTTCTAGAGATACAAGACTGTTCTCGTAACACGTGTGGAATGTTTCTGATATTCACTTCTAGAGATACAAGACTGTTCTCGTAACACGTGTGGAATGTTTCTGATATTCACTTCTAGAGATGCAAGACTGTTCTCGTAACACGTGTGGAATGTTTCTGATATTCACTTCTAGAGATACAAGACTGTTCTCGTAACACGTGTGGAATGTTTCTGATATTCACTTCTAGAGATACAAGACTGTTCTCGTAACACGTGTGGAATGTTTCTGATATTCACTTCTAGAGATACAAGACTGTTCTCGTAACACGTGTGGAATGTTTCTGATATTCACTTCTAGAGATACAAGACTGTTCTCGTAACACGTGTGGAATGTTTCTGATATTCACTTCTAGAGATACAAGACTGTTCTCGTAACACGTGTGGAATGTTTCTGATATTCACTTCTAGAGATACAAGACTGTTCTCGTAACACGTGTGGAATGTTTCTGATATTCACTTCTAGAGATACAAGACTGTTCTCGTAACACGTGTGGAATGTTTCTGATATTCACTTCTAGAGATACAAGACTGTTCTCGTAACACGTGTGGAATGTTTCTGATATTCACTTCTAGAGATACAAGACTGTTCTCGTAACACGTGTGGAATGTTTTTGATATTCACTTCTAGAGATACAAGACTGTTCTCGTAACACGTGTGGAATGTTTTTGATATTCATTTCTAGAGATACAAGACTGTTCTCGTAACACGTGTGGAATGTTTCTGATATTCACTTTTAGAGATGCAAGACTGTTCTCGTAACACGTGTGGAATGTTTCTGATATTCACTTCTAGAGATACAAGACTGTTCTCGTAACACGTGTGGAATGTTTCTGATATTCACTTCTAGAGATGCAAGACTGTTCTCGTAACACGTGTGGAATGTTTCTGATATTCACTTCTAGAGATACAAGACTGTTCTCGTAACACGTGTGGAATGTTTCTGATATTCACTTCTAGAGATACAAGACTGTTCTCGTAACACGTGTGGAATGTTTCTGATATTCACTTCTAGAGATACAAGACTGTTCTCGTAACACGTGTGGAATGTTTCTGATATTCACTTCTAGAGATACAAGACTGTTCTCGTAACACGTGTGGAATGTTTCTGATATTCACTTCTAGAGATGCAAGACTGTTCTCGTAACACGTGTGGAATGTTTTTGATATTCACTTCTAGAGATACAAGACTGTTCTCGTAACACGTGTGGAATGTTTCTGATATTCACTTCTAGAGATACAAGACTGTTCTCGTAACACGTGTGGAATGTTTCTGATATTCACTTCTAGAGATACAAGACTGTTCTCGTAACACGTGTGGAATGTTTCTGATATTCACTTCTAGAGATACAAGACTGTTCTCGTAACACGTGTGGAATGTTTTTGATATTCACTTCTAGAGATACAAGACTGTTCTCGTAACACGTGTGGAATGTTTCTGATATTCACTTCTAGAGATACAAGACTGTTCTCGTAACACGTGTGGAATGTTTCTGATATTCACTTCTAGAGATACAAGACTGTTCTCGTAACACGTGTGGAATGTTTCTGATATTCACTTCTAGAGATACAAGACTGTTCTCGTAACACGTGTGGAATGTTTCTGATATTCACTTCTAGAGATACAAGACTGTTCTCGTAACACGTGTGGAATGTTTCTGATATTCACTTCTAGAGATACAAGACTGTTCTCGTAACACGTGTGGAATGTTTTTGATATTCACTTCTAGAGATACAAGACTGTTCTCGTAACACGTGTGGAATGTTTCTGATATTCACTTCTAGAGATACAAGACTGTTCTTGTAACATGTGGAATGTTTCTGATATTCACTTCTAGAGATACAAGACTGTTCTCGTAACACGTGTGGAATGTTTTGATATTCACTTCTAGAGATACAAGACTGTTCTCGTAACACGTGTGGAATGTTTCTGATATTCACTTCTAGAGATACAAGACTGTTTTCGTAACACGTGTGGAATGTTTTGATATTCACTTCTAGAGATGCAAGACTGTTCTCTTAACACGTGTGGAATGTTTCTGATATTCACTTCTAGAGATATCAGACTGTTTTCGTAACACGTGTGGAATGTTTCTGATATTCACTTTTAGAGATGCAAGACTGTTCTCGTAACACGTGTGGAATGTTTCTGATATTCACTTCTAGAGATACAAGACTGTTGTTGTTAGACATGTGGAATGTTTCTGATATTCACTTCTAGAGATGCAAGACTGTTCTCGTAACACGTGCGGAATGTTTCTGATATTCACTTCTAGAGATGCAATACTGTTCTCGTAACACGTGCGAAATTTTTGATATTCACTTCTAGAGATACAAGACTGTTCTCGTAACACGTGTGGAATGTTTCTGATATTCACTTTTAGAGATACAAGACTGTTCTCGTAACACGTGTGGAATGTTTCTGATATTCACTTTAGAGATACAAGACTGTTCTCGTAACACGTGTGGAATGTTTCTGATATTCACCTCTAGAGATACAAGACTGTTCTCGCAGTACGTGTTGAATGTTTTTGATATTCATTTCTAGAGATACAAGACTGTTCTCGTAACACGTGTGGAATGTTTTTGATATTCATTTCTAGAGATACAAGACTGTTCTCGTAACACGTGTGGAATGTTTCTGATATTCACTTCTAGAGATACAAGACTGTTCTCGTAACACGTGTGGAATGGTTTTGATATTCACTTCTAGAGATACAAGACTGTTCTCGTAACACGTGTGGAATGTTTCTGATATTCACTTCTAGAGATACAAGACTGTTCTCGTAACACGTGTGGAATGTTTCTGATATTCACTTCTAGAGATACAAGACTGTTCTCGTAACACGTGTGGAATGTTTCTGATATTCACTTCTAGAGATACAAGACTGTTCTCGTTACACGTGTGGAATGTTTCTGATATTCACTTCTAGAGATTCAAGACTGTTTTCGTAACACGTGTGGAATGTTTCTGATATTCACTTCTAGAGATACAAGACTGTTCTCGTAACACGTGTGGAATGTTTCTGATATTAACTTCTAGAGATGCAATACTGTTCTCCTAACACGTGCGGAATGGTTTTGATATTCACTTTTAGAGATACAATGCTGTTCTTGATACACGTGTGAATGTTTCTGATATTCACTTCTAGAAATACAAGAATGTTCTTTTAACACGTGCTGAATGTTTCTGATATTCACTTTTAGATATAAAAGACTGTTCTTGTAACACGTGTGGAATGTTTCTGATATTCACTTCTAGAGATACAAGAATGTTCTTTTAACACGTGTGAATGTTTCTGATATTCATTTTAGATATAAAAGACTGTTCTTGTAACACGTGCGGAATGTTTCTTATATTCACTGTAAAGAGATGCAATACTGTTCTCCTAACACGTGCTGAATGTTTTCATATTCAATTCTGAGAATCAAGACTGTTCTCGTAACACGTGTGGAATGTTTTGATATTCACTTCTAGAGATACAAGACTGTTCTCGTAACACGTGTGGAATGTTTCTGATATTCACTTCCTAGAGATACAAGACTGTTCTCGTAACACGTGTGGAATGTTTCTGATATTCACTTCTAGAGATACAAGACTGTTCTCGTTACACGTGTGGAATGTTTCTGATATTCATTTCTAGAGATACAAGACTGTTCTTGTAACACGTGTGGAATGTTTCTTATTTTCACTTTAGAGATGCAATACTGTTCTCGTAACACGTGCTGAATGTTTTCATATTCACTTCTAGAGATGCAAGACTGTTCTCGTAACACGTGTGGAATGTTTCTGATATTCATTCTAGAGATACAAGACTGTTCTCGTAACACGTGTGGAATGTTTCTGATATTCACTTCTAGAGATACAAGACTGTTCTCGTAACACGTGTGGAATGTTTTCTGATATTCTCTTTTAGATATAGAAGACTGTTCTTGTAACACATGTGGAATGTTTCTGATATTCACTTCTTGAGATGCAAGACTGTTCTCATAACACGTGTGGAATATTTCTGATATTCACTACTAGAGATCAAAGACTGTTCTCGTAGCACGTGTGGAATGTTTCTGATATTCACTCCTAGAGATCAAAGACTGTTCTCGTAACACGTGTGGAATGTTTCTGATATTCACTCTAGAGATATAAGACTGTTCTCGTAACACGTGCGGAATGTTTCTGATATTCACTTTTAGAGATGCAATACTGTTCTCGTAACACGTGTGGAATGTTTGTTGATATTCACTTCTAGAGTTGCAAGACTGTTCTCGTAACACACATGTGGAATGTTTCTGATATTCATAACTAGAGATTAAGATTGTTCTTGTAACACGTGTGGAATGTTTCTGATATTCACTTCTAGAGATACAAGACTGTTCTCGTAACACGTGTGGAATGGTTTTCATATTCACTTCTAGAGATACAAGACTTTTCTCGTGACACGTGTGAAATGTTTCTGATATTCACTTCTAGAGATGCAAGACTGTTCTTGTAACACGTGTGGAATGTTTCTGATATTCACTTCTAAAGATGCAATTCTGTTCTCGTAACACGTGTGGAATGTTTCTGATATTCACTTCTAAAGATGCAATACTGTTCTCATAACAGGTTCAGAATGGTTGGATATTCACTTCTAGAGATACAAGACTTTTCTCGTAACACGTGTGGAATGTTTCTGATATTCACTTCTAAAGATGCAATACTGTTCTCGTAACACGTGCAGAATGTTTGGATATTCACTTCTAGAGATACAAGACTGTTCTCGTAACACGTATGGAATGGTTTTCATATTCACTTCTAGAGATACAAGACTTTTCTGGAGACACGTATGGAATGGTTTTCATATTCATTTCTAGAGATAGAAGACTGTTCTCGTTAGACGTGCGGAATGTTTCTGATATTCACTTCTGGATATACAAGACTGTTCTCGTAAACGTGCGGAATGTTTTTTATATTCACTTCTAGAGATACAAGACTGTTTCGTAACACGTGTGGAATGTTTTTGATATTCACTTCTGGAGATACAAGACTGTTCTCGTAACACGTGTGGAATGTTTCGGATATTCACTTCTAGAGATACAAGACTGTTTTCGTAACAAGTGTGGAATGTTTCTGATATTCATTTAGAGAAACAAGACTGTTCTCGTAACACATGTGAAATGTTTCTGATATTCACTTGTAGAGATACAAGACTGTTCTTGTAACACGTGTGGAATGTTTCTGATATTGACTTTTAGAGATACAAGACTGTTCTCGTAACACGTGTGGAATGTTTCTGATATTCACTTCTAGAGATACAATAATGTTCTCGTAACACGTGTGGAATGTTTGTTAATATTCACTTCTAGAGATGCAAGACTGTTTTCGTAACACACATGTGGAATGTTTCTGATATTCATAACTAGAGATTTAAGATTGTTCTCGTAACACGTGTGGAATGTTTCTGATATTCACTTCTAGAGATTAAGATTGTTCTTGTAACACGTGTGGAATGTTTCTGATATTCACTTTTAGAGATACAAGACTGTTCTCGTAACACGTATGGAATGTATTTTCATATTCATTTCTAGAGATACAAGACTGTTCTCGTAACACGTGTGGAATGTTTCTGATATTCACTTCTAGAGATACAAGACTGTTCTTGTAACACGTGCGGAATGTTTCTGATATTCACTTCTAAAGATGCAATTCTGTTCTCGTAACACGTGTGGAATGTTTTGATATTCACTTCTAGAGATGCAAGACTGTTCTCGTAACAGGTGCAGAATGGTTCTGATATTCACTTCTAGAGATACAAGACTGTTCTGGTAACACGTGTGGAATGTTTCTGATATTCTAGAGATGCAATACTGTTCTTCTAGAAGATATTCAAGAGAGATACAAGTTCTCGTAACACGTGTGGAATGTTTTCATATTCACTTCTAGAGATACAAGACTGTTCTCGTAACACGTGTGGAATGTTTCTGATATTCACTTCTAGAGATACAAGACTGTTCTCGTAACACGTGTGGAATGTTTCTGATATTCACTTCTGGAGATACAAGACTGTTCTTGTAACACGTGCGGAATGTTTCTGATATTCACTTCTAGAGATACAAGACTGTTCTCGTAACACGTGTGGAATGTTTTTGATATTCACTTCTAGAGATACAAGACTGTTCTCGTAACACGTGTGGAATGTTTCTGATATTCACTTCTAGAGATACAAGACTGTTCTCGTAACACGTGTGGAATGTTTCTGATATTCACTTCTAGAGATACAAGACTGTTCTCGTAACACGTGTGGAATGTTTCTGATATTCACTTCTAGAGATACAAGACTGTTCTCGTAACACGTGTGGAATGTTTTTGATATTCACTTCTAGAGATACAAGACTGTTCTCGTAACACGTGTGGAATGGTTTTGATATTCACTTTCTAGAGATACAAGACTGTTCTCGTAACACGTGTGGAATGTTTCTGATATTCACTTCTAGAGATACAAGACTGTTCTCGTAACACGTGTGGAATGTTTTTGATATTCACTTCTAGAGATACAAGACTGTTCTCGTAACACGTGTGGAATGTTTTGATATTCACTTCTAGAGATGCAAGACTGTTTTCGTAACACGTGCGGAATGTTTTTGATATTCACTCCACTAGAGATGGAAGACTGTTTTCGTGTAACACGTGTGGAATGTTTTTGATATTCACTTCTAGAGATACAAGACTGTTCTCGTAACACGTGTGGAATGTTTCTGATATTCACTTCTAGAGATACAATACTGTTCTCGTAACAAGTGTGGAATGTTTCTTATATTCACTTCTAGAGATACAAGACTGTTCTCGTAACACGTGTGGAATGTTTCTGATATTCACTTCTAGAGATGCAAGACTGTTCTCATGTACGTGTGGAATGTTTCTGATATTCACTCTAGAGATACAAGACTGTTCTTTAACACGTGTGGAATGTTTCTGATATTCACTTCTAGAGATACAAGACTGTTCTCGTAACACGTGTGGAATGTTTCTGATATTCACTTCTAGAGATACAAGACTGTTCTGTAAAACGTGTGGAAATGTTTCTGATATTCACTTCTAGAGATACACAAGTGTTCTTGTAACATGCACGTATGCAATGTTTCTGATATTCACTTCTAATATACCAAGACTGTTCTTGTAACACGTGCGAAATGTTTCATATTCATTTCTAAATATACAAGACTGTTCTTGTAACACGTGTGGAATGTTTCTGATATTCACTTCTAGAGATACAAGACTGTTTTCGTACACGTGTGGAATGTTTCTGATATTCACTTCTAGAGATACAAGACTGTTCTTGTAACACGTGTGGAATGTTTCTGATATTCACTTCTAGAGATACAAGACTGTTCTTGTTACACGTGTGGAATGTTTCTGATATTCTGTTCTAGAGATACAAGACTGTTCGTCGTATATTCACGATACAAGACTGTTCTTGTAACACGTGTGGAATGTTTTGATATTCACTTCTAGAGATACAAGACTGTTTCACTTCAGAGAGTGGAATACTGTTTTCGTAACACGTGTGGAATGTTTTTGATATTCACTTCTAGAGATACAAGACTGTTCTTGTAACACGTGTGGAATGTTTCTGATATTCACTTCTAGAGATACAAGACTGTTCTGGTAACACGTGCGGAATGTTTTTGATATTCACTTCTAGAGATACAAGACTGTTCTCGTAACACGTGTGGAATGTTTCTGATATTCACTTCTAGAGATACAAGACTGTTCTCGTAACACGTGTGGAATGTTTCTGATATTCACTTCTAGAGATGCAAGACTGTTTCTCGTAACACGTGTGGAATGTTTCTGATATTCACTTCTAGAGATAAAAGACTGTTCTCGTTACACGTGTGGAATGTTTCTGATATTCACTGTTTTCTAACACGGAAGATTCACAAGACTGTTCTCGTAACACGTGTGGAATGTTTCTGATATTCACTTCTAGAGATACAAGACTGTTCTCGTAACACGGTGTGGAATGTTTTGATATTCACTTCTAGAGATACAAGACTGTTCTTGTTAAACGTGTGGAATGTTTCTGATATTCACTTCAGAGATGCAAGACTGTTCTTGTAACACGTGTGGAATGTTTCTGATATTCACTTCTAGAGATACAAGACTGTTCTCGTAACAAGTGTGAAATGTTTCATTTCAGATATTCACGTGTGAGAATGTGTCTGATAGAGATATCAAGAGGTGTTCTTGTAACACGTGCGTGGAATGTTTCGAATATTCACTTCTCGAGAGATACAAGACTGTTGTTGTTACACGTGTGGAATGTTTCTGATATTCACTTCTAGAGATGGAAGACTGTTTTCGTAACACGTGTGGAATGTTTTGATATTCACTTCTAGAGATATAAGTTTGTTCTCGTAACACGTGCGGAATAGTTTTATATTCACTTCTAGTAGCTACAAGACTGTTCTTGTAACACGTGTGGAATGTTTTGATATATTCACTTCTAGAGATGGAAGACTGTTTTCGTAACACTTGCGGAGATGTTTTTTCATATATATTACTTCTAGAGATGGAGATACTGTTTTCGTAACACGTTATGGAATATTTCTGATATTTACGTCTAGAGATATACAAGACTGTTCTTTTAATTACGTGTGGAATGTTTTGATATTCACTTCATGAGATACAAAACTATTCTCGTAACTATATATGGAATGTTTCTGATATTCACTTTTAGAGATATCAGACTGTTTTCGTTAATACGATGTGGAATGTTTCTGATATTCACTTCTAGAGATGCAATACTGTTCTCGTAACACGTGTGGAAGATGTTTCTGATATTCACTTCAGAGAGCTACAAGTGTGTTTTCGTAACACGTGTGGAATGTTTTATATTTTCACTTCTAGAGATACAAGACTGTTCTCGTAAAACGTGTGGAATGTTTCTGACTTACTTCCCGGCTGCATTCTCATGCTCGCACGTGCAAAATGTTTCTGGATATTCACTTCAGAGATTCAAGGCCTCGTAACACGTGCAAAATGTTTCTGACATTCAGTTCTAGATATTCAAGACTGTTCTTGTAACACGTGTGGAATGTTTCTGATATTCAGTTCTACAAATACAAAACTGTTCTTGTAACACGTGTGGAATGTTTCTGATATTCACTTCTAGAGATACAAGGACTGTTCTCGTAACACTTGTGGAATGTTTTTTATATTCACTTCTAGAGATACAAGACTGTTCTCGTAACACTTGTGGAATGTTTTCGATATTCACTTCTAAGAAATATAAGACTGTTATCGTAACACTTGGACATGTATGTTTCTGATATTTACTTCTAGAAATAAAAGATTGTTCTTGTAAGACATGCAAAATGTTTTCTGAATACTTACTTTTGGAGATACAAGACTGTTCTGTTCATCTGTGGAATGTTTTATATGCTCTTCTAGAGATGCAATACTTTTCGTAATACGTTGTGGAATGTTTTTGATATTTTCTTCTTGAGATGCAATATTGTTCTCTTAGTACGTGGGAATGTTTGTGATATGTACTTCCAGAGATGCAATACTATTTTCAATACGTACGTGTGGAATGTTTTTGATATTATTCTTCTAGAGTTGCAATACTTCTTCTCTTAACACGTATGGAATGTTTCTGATATTCACTTCTAGAGATGCAGACTGTCCTCGTAACACTTTGTAAAATGTTTTTTTTTAGATATTCTATTCTCGTAACACATGTGCGGAATATTTTCTGATATTTGCTTCTAGGGATGCTGGCTGTTCTCGTAACACGTGCAAATGTTTTGTCATATTCACTTCTAGATATATACAGACTATACTCTCGTAACAGTGTGGAATGTTTCTGATATTCACTCTCTTGGAGATGCGAGGACTTCTCGCGTAACACTTGTGGAAATGTTTCCATAATCATTTCTAGAAATACAAGACTGTTCTTATGTAACATGCATTGAAATTTTCTGATATTCACTTCTAGAGATGCAATACTGCTTTCTCTCTTAACACGTGTGGAATGTTTTCATATTCACTTCTAGAGTGCAATACTGTTCCTGCTAACACGTGTTGGAATGTTTTGATATTCACTTCTAGAGATACAAGTCTGTTCTCGTAACAAGTGTGGAATGTTTCTGATATTCCTCCCTTTAGAACCTAAGACTGTTCTGCCGGAGCACGTGTGGATTGTTTTTCACAGTATTCACTCCTAGAGATACATAAGACTGTTCTCGTGGCACGCGCGAAATGTTTCATATTCTCTTTTAGGATACAAGATTGTTTTTTTGTAACACGTGCGGAATGGTGTTAATATTCTGCTTCTTTGATTTGCAAGTCTGTTTTCGCGCTTACATGTGGAATATTTTCTAATATTCACTACTAGAGATCAAGTCTGTTCTCGTTAGCACGTGTGGAATGTTTCTGATATTCACTCCTAGAGGTCAATTTCTGTTCTCATAGAACGTCAATGGAATGTTTCTGATATTCACTCCTAGAGATGCAATACTGTTCTCAAAACAACGTGCGGAATGGTTTTTTCATATTCACTTTTAGACATGCAATAATTTTCACGTAACAACGTGCGGAATGGTGTTGATATTCACTTCCAGAGTTACAGACTGTTTTCGTAACACGTGCAGGAATATTTCTGATTATTCACAACTAGAGATACAAGATTGTTCTTCGTAGCACACGTGTGGGAATGTTTCTGAATATTCACTTCCTAAAGATTTTAAGACTGTTCTAAAGTAACACTTCCAGAATGGTTTTCATATTCATTTCTAGAGATACAAGACTTTTCTGGTACGAAACGTGTGAAATGTTTCTGATATTCACTTACAAGATGATGCAAGACTGTTCTTGTAACACGTGCGGAATGTTTCTGATATTCACTTCTAAAGATGCAAGACTGTTCTCGTAACACGTGTGGAATGTTTCTGATATTCACTTACTTGAGATACAAGACTGTTCTCGTAACACGTGTGGAATGGTTTTGATATTCACTTTCTAGAGATACAAGACTTTTCTGGTAACACGTGTGGAATGTTTCTGATATTCACTTCTAGAGATGCAAGACCTGTTCTCGTAACAAGTGGAATG
>NW_027467845.1:0-59879 GCF_004210375.1 Tachypleus tridentatus
TATGTAACAATGTCAGATAGATACAAGATATACCACAATATAACTTACACAGGATATGTAGCAATGTCAGATAGATACAAGATATACCACAATATAACTTACACAGGATATGTAGCAATCTCAGATAGATACAAGATATACCACAATATAACTTACACAGGATATGTAACAATCTCAGATAGATACAATATATTCCACAATATAACTTACACAGGATATGTAGCAATCTCAGATAGATACAAGATATACCACAATATAACTTACAGGATATGTAGCAATCTCAGATAGATACAAGATATACCACAATATAAACAGGGATATGTAACAATGTCAGGGATAGATACATGATATACCTCACAAATAACTTTACACAGGATATGTAAACAATGATAGATACAAGATATACCACAATATAACTTACACAGGATATGCAACAATGTCAGATAGATACAAGATATACCACAATATAACTTACACAGGATATGTAACAATGTCAGATAGATACAAGATATACCACAATATAACTTACACAGGATATGTAACAATGTCAGATAGATACAAGATATACCACAATATAACTTACACAGGATATGTAGCAATGTCAGATAGATACAAGATATACGACAATATAACTTACACAGGATATGTAACAATGTCAGATAGATACAAGATATACCACAATATAACTTACACAGGATATGTAACAATGTCAGATAGATACAAGATATACCACAATATAACTTACACAGGATATGCGTAGCAATGTCAGAGATAGATACAAGATATACCACAATATAACTGACACAGGATATGTAACAATGTCAGATAGATACAAGATATACCACAATATAACTTACACAGGATATGTAACAATGTCAGATAGATACAAGATATACCACAATATAACTTACACAGGATATGTAGCAATGTCAGATAGATACAAGATATACCACAATATAACTTACACAGGATATGTAACAATCTCAGATAGATACAAGATATACCACAATATAACTTACACAGGATATGTAACAATGTCAGATAGATACAAGATATACCACAATATAACTTACACAGGATATGTAACAATCTCAGATAGATACAAAGATATACCACAATATAACTTACACAGGATATGTAACAATGTCAGATAGATACAAGATATACCACAATATAACTTACACAGGATATGTAACAATGTCAGATAGATACAAGATATACCACAATATAACTGGACACAGGATATGTAACAATGTCAGATAGATACAAGATATACCACAATATAACTTACACAGGATATGTAACAATGTCAGATAGATACAAGATATACCACAATATAACTTACACAAGTGGATATGTAGCAATCTCAGATAGATACAAGATATACCACAATATAACTTACACAGGATATGTAACAATGTCAGATAGATACAAGATATACCACAATATAACTTACACAGGATATGTAACAAGCAATCTCAGATAGATGCAAGATATACCACAATATAACTTACACAGGATATGTAACAATGTCAGATAGATACAAGATATACCACAATATAACTTACACAGGATATGTAACAATCTCAGATAGATACAATATATTCCACAATATAACTTACACAGGATATGTAGCAATGTCAGATAGATACAAGATATACCACAATATAACTTACACAGGATATGTAGCAATGTCAGATAGATACAAGATATACCACAATATAACTTACACAGGATATGTAAGCAATGTCAGATAGATACAAGATATACCACAATATAACTTACACAGGATATGTAACAATCTCAGATAGATACAAGATATACCACAATATAACTTACACAGGATATGTAACAATGTCAGATAGATACAAGATATACCACAATATAACTTACACAGGATATGTAACAATGTCAGATAGATACAAGATATACCACAATATAACTTACACAGGATATGTAACAATGTCAGATAGATACAAGATATACCACAATATAACTTACACAGGATATGTAGCAATCTCAGATAGATACAAGATATACCACAATATAACTTACACAGGATATGTAACAATGTCAGATAGATACAAGATATACCACAATATAACTTACACAGGATATGTAGCAATGTCAGATAGATACAAGATATACCACAATATAACTTACACAGGATATGTAGCAATGTCAGATAGATACAAGATATACCACAATATAACTGACACAGGATATGTAACAATGTCAGATAGATACAAGATATACCACAATATAACTTACACAGGATATGTAACAATGTCAGATAGATACAAGATATATACTTACACAATATCAGGAACTTACACAGGATATGTAACAATCTCAGATAGATACAAGATATACCACAATATAACTTACACAGGATATGTAACAATGTCAGATAGATACAAGATATACCACAATATAACTTACACAGGATATGTAGCAATCTCAGATAGATACAAGATATACCACAATATAACTTACACAGGATATGTAACAATGTCAGATAGATACAAGATATACCACAATATAACTTACACAGGATATGTAACAATGTCAGATAGATACAAGATATACCACAATATAACTTACACAGGATATGTAACAATCTCAGATAGATACAAGATATACGACAATATAACTTACACAGGATATGTAACAATGTCAGATAGATACAAGATATACCACAATATAACTTACACAGGATATGTAACAATGTCAGATAGATACAAGATATACCACAATATAACTTACACAGGATATGTAACAATGTCAGATAGATACAAGATATACCACAATATAACTTACACAGGATATGTAGCAATGTCAGATAGATACAAGATATACCACAATATAACTTACACAGGATATGTAACAATGTCAGATAGATACAAGATATACCACAATATAACTTACACAGGATATGTAACAATGTCAGATAGATACAAGATATACCACAATATAACTTACACAGGATATGTAACAATGTCAGATAGATACAAGATATACCACAATATAACTTACACAGGATATGTAGCAATGTCAGATAGATACAAGATATACCACAATATAACTTACACAGGATATGTAACAATGTCAGATAGATACAAGATATACCACAATATAACTTACACAGGATATGTAGCAATGTCAGATAGATACAAGATATACCACAATATAACTTACACAGGATATGTAGCAATCTCAGATAGATACAAGATATACCACAATATAACTTACACAGGATATGTAGCAATCTCAGATAGATACAAGATATACCACAATATAACTTACACAGGATATGTAACAATGTCAGATAGATACAAGATATACCACAATATAACTTACACAGGATATGTAACAATGTCAGATAGATACAAGATATACCACAATATAACTTACACAGGATATGTAACAATGTCAGATAGATACAAGATATACCACAATATAACTTACACAGGATATGTAACAATGTCAGATAGATACAAGATATACCACAATATAACTTACACAGGATATGTAACAATGTCAGATAGATACAAGATATACCACAATATAACTTACACAGGATATGTAACAATGTCAGATAGATACAAGATATACCACAATATAACTTACACAGGATATGTAGCAATCTCAGATAGATACAAGATATACCACAATATAACTTACACAGGATATGTAACAATGTCAGATAGATACAAGATATACCACAATATAACTTACACAGGATATGTAACAATCTCAGATAGATACAATATATACCACAATATAACTTACACAGGATATGTAACAATGTCAGATAGATACAAGATATACCACAATATAACTTACACAGGATATGTAACAATGTCAGATAGATACAAGATATACCACAATATAACTTACACAGGATATGTAACAATGTCAGATAGATACAAGATATACCACAATATAACTTACACAGGATATGTAACAATGTCAGATAGATACAAGATATACCACAATATAACTTACACAGGATATGTAGCAATCTCAGATAGATACAAGATATACCACAATATAACTTACACAGGATATGTAACAATGTCAGATAGATACAAGATATACCACAATATAACTTACACAGGATATGTAACAATGTCAGATAGATACAAGATATACCACAATATAACTTACACAGGATATGTAACAATGTCAGATAGATACAAGATATACCACAATATAACTTACACAGGATATGTAACAATGTCAGATAGATACAAGATATACCACAATATAACTTACACAGGATATGTAACAATGTCAGATAGATACAAGATATACCACAATATAACTTACACAGGATATGTAACAATGTCAGATAGATACAAGATATACCACAATATAACTTACACAGGATATGTAACAATGTCAGATAGATACAAGATATACCACAATATAACTTACACAGGATATGTAACAATCTCAGATAGATACAAGATATACCACAATATAACTTACACAGGATATGTAACAATGTCAGATAGATACAAGATATACCACAATATAACTTACACAGGATATGTAGCAATGTCAGATAGATACAAGATATACCACAATATAACTTACACAGGATATGTAACAATGTCAGATAGATACAAGATATACCACAATATAACTTACACAGGATATGTAACAATGTCAGATAGATACAAGATATACCACAATATAACTTACACAGGATATGTAGCAATGTCAGATAGATACAAGATATACCACAATATAACTTACACAGGATATGTAGCAATCTCAGATAGATACAAGATATACCACAATATAACTTACACAGGATATGTAACAATGTCAGATAGATACAAGATATACCACAATATAACTTACACAGGATATGTAGCAATCTCAGATAGATACAAGATATACCACAATATAACTTACACAGGATATGTAACAATGTCAGATAGATACAAGATATACCACAATATAACTTACACAGGATATGTAACAATGTCAGATAGATACAAGATATACCACAATATAACTTACACAGGATATGTAACAATCTCAGATAGATACAAGATATACCACAATATAACTTACACAGGATATGTAACAATGTCAGATAGATACAAGATATACCACAATATAACTTACACAGGATATGTAACAATCTCAGATAGATACAAGATATACCACAATATAACTTACACAGGATATGTACAATGTCAGATAGATACAAGATATACCACAATATAACTTACACAGGATATGTAACAATGTCAGATAGATACAAGATATACCACAATATAACTTACACAGGATATGTAGCAATGTCAGATAGATACAAGATATACCACAATATAACTTACACAGGATATGTAACAATGTCAGATAGATACAAGATATACCACAATATAACTTACACAGGATATGTAACAATGTCAGATAGATACAAGATATACCACAATATAACTGACACAGGATATGTAACAATGTCAGATAGATACAAGATATACCACAATATAACTTACACAGGATATGTAGCAATGTCAGATAGATACAAGATATACCACAATATAACTTACACAGGATATGTAGCAATCAGATAGATACAAGATATACCACAATATAACTTACACAGGATATGTAACAATGTCAGATAGATACAAGATATACCACAATATAACTTACACAGGATATGTAACAATGTCAGATAGATACAAGATATACCACAATATAACTTACACAGGATATGTAACAATGTCAGATAGATACAAGATATACCACAATATAACTTACACAGGATATGTAACAATGTCAGATAGATACAAGATATACCACAATATAACTTACACAGGATATGTAACAATGTCAGATAGATACAAGATATACCACAATATAACTTACACAGGATATGTAACAATCAGATAGATACAAGATATACCACAATATAACTTACACAGGATATGTAGCAATCTCAGATAGATACAAGATATACCACAATATAACTTACACAGGATATGTAACAATGTCAGATAGATACAAGATATACCACAATATAACTTACACAGGATATGTAGCAATGTCAGATAGATACAAGATATACCACAATATAACTTACACAGGATATGTAACAATGTCAGATAGATACAAGATATACCACAATATAACTTACACAGGATATGTAGCAATCTCAGATAGATACAAGATATACCACAATATAACTTACACAGGATATGTAACAATGTCAGATAGATACAAGATATACCACAATATAACTTACACAGGATATGTAACAATGTCAGATAGATACAAGATATACCACAATATAACTTACACAGGATATGTAGCAATGTCAGATAGATACAAGATATACCACAATATAACTTACACAGGATATGTAACAATGTCAGATAGATACAAGATATACCACAATATAACTTACACAGGATATGTAGCAATCTCAGATAGATACAAGATATACCACAATATAACTTACACAGGATATGTAACAATGTCAGATAGATACAAGATATACCACAATATAACTTACACAGGATATGTAACAATGTCAGATAGATACAAGATATACCACAATATAACTTACACAGGATATGTAACAATGTCAGATAGATACAAGATATACCACAATATAACTTACACAGGATATGTAGCAATCTCAGATAGATACAAGATATACCACAATATAACTTACACAGGATATGTAACAATCTCAGATAGATACAAGATATACCACAATATAACTTACACAGGATATGTAGCAATCTCAGATAGATACAAGATATACCACAATATAACTTACACAGGATATGTAGCAATGTCAGATAGATACAAGATATACCACAATATAACTTACACAGGATATGTAACAATCTCAGATAGATACAATATATACCACAATATAACTTACACAGGATATGTAACAATCTCAGATAGATACAATATATTCCACAATATAACTTACACAGGATATGTAACAATCTCAGATAGATACAAGATATACCACAATATAACTTACACAGGATATGACAATATAACTTACACATATAACAATGTCAGATAGATACAAGATATACCACAATATAACTTACACAGGATATGTAACAATGTCAGATAGATACAAGATATACCACAATATAACTTACACAGGATATGTAACAATGTCAGATAGATACAAGATATACCACAATATAACTTACACAGGATATGTAACAATGTCAGATAGATACAAGATATACCACAATATAACTTACACAGGATATGTAAGCAATGTCAGATAGATACAAGATATACCACAATATAACTTACACAGGATATGTAACAATGTCAGATAGATACAAGATATACCACAATATAACTTACACAGGATATGTAACAATGTCAGATAGATACAAGATATACCACAATATAACTTACACAGGATATGTAGCAATGTCAGATAGATACAAGATATACCACAATATAACTTACACAGGATATGTAACAATGTCAGATAGATACAAGATATACCACAATATAACTTACACAGGATATGTAACAATGTCAGATAGATACAAGATATACCACAATATAACTTACACAGGATATGTAGCAATCTCAGATAGATACAAGATATACCACAATATAACTTACACAGGATATGTAACAATGTCAGATAGATACAAGATATACCACAATATAACTTACACAGGATATGTAACAATGTCAGATAGATACAAGATATACCACAATATAACTTACACAGGATATGTAACAATGTCAGATAGATACAAGATATACCACAATATAACTTACACAGGATATGTAACAATGTCAGATAGATACAAGATATACCACAATATAACTTACACAGGATATGTAACAATGTCAGATAGATACAAGATATACCACAATATAACTTACACAGGATATGTAACAATGTCAGATAGATACAAGATATACCACAATATAACTTACACAGGATATGTAACAATGTCAGATAGATACAAGATATACCACAATATAACTTACACAGGATATGTAACAATCTCAGATAGATACAAGATATACCACAATATAACTTACACAGGATATGTAACAATGTCAGATAGATACAAGATATACCACAATATAACTTACACAGGATATGTAACAATGTCAGATAGATACAAGATATACCACAATATAACTTACACAGGATATGTAACAATGTCAGATAGATACAAGATATACCACAATATAACTTACACAGGATATGTAGCAATCTCAGATAGATACAAGATATACCACAATATAACTTACACAGGATATGTAACAATGTCAGATAGATACAAGATATACCACAATATAACTTACACAGGATATGTAGCAATGTCAGATAGATACAAGATATACCACAATATAACTTACACAGGATATGTAACAATGTCAGATAGATACAAGATATACCACAATATAACTTACACAGGATATGTAACAATGTCAGATAGATACAAGATATACCACAATATAACTTACACAGGATATGTAACAATGTCAGATAGATACAAGATATACCACAATATAACTTACACAGGATATGTAACAATGTCAGATAGATACAAGATATACCACAATATAACTTACACAGGATATGTAACAATGTCAGATAGATACAAGATATACCACAATATAACTTACACAGGATATGTAACAATGTCAGATAGATACAAGATATACCACAATATAACTTACACAGGATATGTAACAATGTCAGATAGATACAAGATATACCACAATATAACTTACACAGGATATGTAACAATCTCAGATAGATACAAGATATACCACAATATAACTTACACAGGATATGTAACAATGTCAGATAGATACAAGATATACCACAATATAACTTACACAGGATATGTAGCAATGTCAGATAGATACAAGATATACCACAATATAACTTACACAGGATATGTAACAATGTCAGATAGATACAAGATATACCACAATATAACTTACACAGGATATGTAACAATGTCAGATAGATACAAGATATACCACAATATAACTTACACAGGATATGTAACAATGTCAGATAGATACAAGATATACCACAATATAACTTACACAGGATATGTAACAATGTCAGATAGATACAAGATATACCACAATATAACTTACACAGGATATGTAACAATGTCAGATAGATACAAGATATACCACAATATAACTTACACAGGATATGTAGCAATGTCAGATAGATACAAGATATACCACAATATAACTTACACAGGATATGTAACAATGTCAGATAGATACAAGATATACCACAATATAACTTACACAGGATATGTAACAATGTCAGATAGATACAAGATATACCACAATATAACTTACACAGGATATGTAACAATGTCAGATAGATACAAGATATACCACAATATAACTTACACAGGATATGTAACAATCTCAGATAGATACAATATATACCACAATATAACTTACACAGGATATGTAACAATGTCAGATAGATACAAGATATACCACAATATAACTTACACAGGATATGTAACAATGTCAGATAGATACAAGATATACCACAATATAACTTACACAGGATATGTAACAATGTCAGATAGATACAAGATATACCACAATATAACTTACACAGGATATGTAACAATGTCAGATAGATACAAGATATACCACAATATAACTTACACAGGATATGTAACAATGTCAGATAGATACAAGATATACCACAATATAACTTACACAGGATATGTAGCAATGTCAGATAGATACAAGATATACCACAATATAACTTACACAGGATATGTAACAATGTCAGATAGATACAAGATATACCACAATATAACTTACACAGGATATGTAACAATGTCAGATAGATACAAGATATACCACAATATAACTTACACAGGATATGTAACAATGTCAGATAGATACAAGATATACCACAATATAACTTACACAGGATATGTAACAATGTCAGATAGATACAAGATATACCACAATATAACTTACACAGGATATGTAGCAATCTCAGATAGATACAAGATATACCACAATATAACTTACACAGGATATGTAACAATGTCAGATAGATACAAGATAT
Organism: Tachypleus tridentatus; assembly: GCF_004210375.1. Lineage (NCBI taxonomy): Eukaryota > Metazoa > Arthropoda > Merostomata > Xiphosura > Limulidae > Tachypleus > Tachypleus tridentatus. The sequence goes on from NW_027467845.1 coordinate 10,109, forward strand.
ACCACAATATAACTTACACAGGATATGTAGCAATCTCAGATAGATACAAGATATACCACAATATAACTTACACAGGATATGTAACAATCTCAGATAGATACAATATATACCACAATATAACTTACACAGGATATGTAACAATCTCAGATAGATACAAGATATAACTTACACAATATAACTCAGATAGACACAGGATATGTACACACAATGTCAGATAGATACAAGATATACCACAATATAACTTACACAGGATATGTAACAATGTCAGATAGATACAAGATATACCACAATATAACTTACACAGGATATGTAACAATGTCAGATAGATACAAGATATACCACAATATAACTTACACAGGATATGTAACAATGTCAGATAGATACAAGATATACCACAATATAACTTACACAGGATATGTAACAATGTCAGATAGATACAAGATATACCACAATATAACTTACACAGGATATGTAACAATGTCAGATAGATACAAGATATACCACAATATAACTTACACAGGATATGTAACAATGTCAGATAGATACAAGATATACCACAATATAACTTACACAGGATATGTAGCAATGTCAGATAGATACAAGATATACCACAATATAACTTACACAGGATATGTAGCAATCTCAGATAGATACAAGATATACCACAATATAACTTACACAGGATATGTAACAATGTCAGATAGATACAAGATATACCACAATATAACTTACACAGGATATGTAGCAATCTCAGATAGATACAAGATATACCACAATATAACTTACACAGGATATGTAGCAATCTCAGATAGATACAAGATATACCACAATATAACTTACACAGGATATGTAACAATGTCAGATAGATACAAGATATACCACAATATAACTTACACAGGATATGTAACAATGTCAGATAGATACAAGATATACCACAATATAACTTACACAGGATATGTAACAATGTCAGATAGATACAAGATATACCACAATATAACTTACACAGGATATGTAACAATGTCAGATAGATACAAGATATACCACAATATAACTTACACAGGATATGTAGCAATGTCAGATAGATACAAGATATACCACAATATAACTTACACAGGATATGTAACAATGTCAGATAGATACAAGATATACCACAATATAACTTACACAGGATATGTAGCAATCTCAGATAGATACAAGATATACCACAATATAACTTACACAGGATATGTAACAATGTCAGATAGATACAAGATATACCACAATATAACTTACACAGGATATGTAACAATGTCAGATAGATACAAGATATACCACAATATAACTTACACAGGATATGTAACAATGTCAGATAGATACAAGATATACCACAATATAACTTACACAGGATATGTAGCAATGTCAGATAGATACAAGATATACCACAATATAACTTACACAGGATATGTAACAATCTCAGATAGATACAAGATATACCACAATATAACTTACACAGGATATGTAGCAATCTCAGATAGATACAAGATATACGACAATATAACTTACACAGGATATGTAACAATGTCAGATAGATACAAGATATACCACAATATAACTTACACAGGATATGTAACAATGTCAGATAGATACAAGATATACCACAATATAACTTACACAGGATATGTAACAATGTCAGATAGATACAAGATATACCACAATATAACTTACACAGGATATGTAACAATGTCAGATAGATACAAGATATACCACAATATAACTTACACAGGATATGTAGCAATCTCAGATAGATACAAGATATACCACAATATAACTTACACAGGATATGTAACAATGTCAGATAGATACAAGATATACCACAATATAACTTACACAGGATATGTAACAATGTCAGATAGATACAAGATATACCACAATATAACTTACACAGGATATGTAACAATGTCAGATAGATACAAGATATACCACAATATAACTTACACAGGATATGTAACAATGTCAGATAGATACAAGATATACCACAATATAACTTACACAGGATATGTAACAATGTCAGATAGATACAAGATATACCACAATATAACTTACACAGGATATGTAACAATGTCAGATAGATACAAGATATACCACAATATAACTTACACAGGATATGTAACAATCTCAGATAGATACAAGATATACCACAATATAACTTACACAGGATATGTAACAATCTCAGATAGATACAAGATATACCACAATATAACTTACACAGGATATGTAGCAATCTCAGATAGATACAAGATATACCACAATATAACTTACACAGGATATGTAACAATGTCAGATAGATACAAGATATACCACAATATAACTTACACAGGATATGTAACAATGTCAGATAGATACAAGATATACCACAATATAACTTACACAGGATATGTAGCAATGTCAGATAGATACAAGATATACCACAATATAACTTACACAGGATATGTAGCAATCTCAGATAGATACAAGATATACCACAATATAACTTACACAGGATATGTAACAATGTCAGATAGATACAAGATATACCACAATATAACTTACACAGGATATGTAACAATGTCAGATAGATACAAGATATACCACAATATAACTTACACAGGATATGTAGCAATGTCAGATAGATACAAGATATACCACAATATAACTTACACAGGATATGTAACAATCTCAGATAGATACAATATATACCACAATATAACTTACACAGGATATGTAGCAATGTCAGATAGATACAAGATATACCACAATATAACTTACACAGGATATGTAACAATGTCAGATAGATACAAGATATACCACAATATAACTTACACAGGATATGTAGCAATCTCAGATAGATACAAGATATACCACAATATAACTTACACAGGATATGTAACAATGTCAGATAGATACAAGATATACCACAATATAACTTACACAGGATATGTAACAATGTCAGATAGATACAAGATATACCACAATATAACTTACACAGGATATGTAACAATGTCAGATAGATACAAGATATACCACAATATAACTTACACAGGATATGTAACAATGTCAGATAGATACAAGATATACCACAATATAACTTACACAGGATATGTAGCAATCTCAGATAGATACAAGATATACCACAATATAACTTACACAGGATATGTAACAATGTCAGATAGATACAAGATATACCACAATATAACTTACACAGGATATGTAACAATGTCAGATAGATACAAGATATACCACAATATAACTTACACAGGATATGTAACAATGTCAGATAGATACAAGATATACCACAATATAACTTACACAGGATATGTAACAATGTCAGATAGATACAAGATATACCACAATATAACTTACACAGGATATGTAGCAATGTCAGATAGATACAAGATATACCACAATATAACTTACACAGGATATGTAGCAATCTCAGATAGATACAACATATACCACAATATAACTTACACAGGATATGTAACAATGTCAGATAGATACAAGATATACCACAATATAACTTACACAGGATATGTAGCAATCTCAGATAGATACAAGATATACCACAATATAACTTACACAGGATATGTAACAATGTCAGATAGATACAAGATATACCACAATATAACTTACACAGGATATGTAGCAATGTCAGATAGATACAAGATATACCACAATATAACTTACACAGGATATGTAACAATCTCAGATAGATACAAGATATACCACAATATAACTTACACAGGATATGTAACAATGTCAGATAGATACAAGATATACCACAATATAACTTACACAGGATATGTAGCAATGTCAGATAGATACAAGATATACCACAATATAACTTACACAGGATATGTAACAATGTCAGATAGATACAAGATATACCACAATATAACTTACACAGGATATGTAACAATGTCAGATAGATACAAGATATACCACAATATAACTTACACAGGATATGTAGCAATGTCAGATAGATACAAGATATACCACAATATAACTTACACAGGATATGTAACAATGTCAGATAGATACAAGATATACCACAATATAACTTACACAGGATATGTAGCAATGTCAGATAGATACAAGATATACCACAATATAACTTACACAGGATATGTAACAATGTCAGATAGATACAAGATATACCACAATATAACTTACACAGGATATGTAGCAATCTCAGATAGATACAAGATATACCACAATATAACTTACACAGGATATGTAACAATGTCAGATAGATACAAGATATACCACAATATAACTTACACAGGATATGTAGCAATCTCAGATAGATACAAGATATACCACAATATAACTTACACAGGATATGTAACAATGTCAGATAGATACAAGATATACCACAATATAACTTACACAGGATATGTAACAATGTCAGATAGATACAAGATATACCACAATATAACTTACACAGGATATGTAACAATGTCAGATAGATACAAGATATACCACAATATAACTTACACAGGATATGTAACAATGTCAGATAGATACAAGATATACCACAATATAACTTACACAGGATATGTAGCAATGTCAGATAGATACAAGATATACCACAATATAACTTACACAGGATATGTAGCAATGTCAGATAGATACAAGATATACCACAATATAACTTACACAGGATATGTAACAATGTCAGATAGATACAAGATATACCACAATATAACTTACACAGGATATGTAACAATGTCAGATAGATACAAGATATACCACAATATAACTTACACAGGATATGTAGCAATCTCAGATAGATACAAGATATACCACAATATAACTTACACAGGATATGTAACAATCTCAGATAGATACAATATATTCCACAATATAACTTACACAGGATATGTAGCAATCTCAGATAGATACAAGATATACCACAATATAACTTACACAGGATATGTAACAATGTCAGATAGATACAAGATATACCACAATATAACTTACACAGGATATGTAACAATGTCAGATAGATACAAGATATACCACAATATAACTTACACAGGATATGTAACAATGTCAGATAGATACAAGATATACCACAATATAACTTACACAGGATATGTAACAATGTCAGATAGATACAAGATATACCACAATATAACTTACACAGGATATGTAACAATGTCAGATAGATACAAGATATACCACAATATAACTTACACAGGATATGTAGCAATCTCAGATAGATACAAGATATACCACAATATAACTTACACAGGATATGTAACAATGTCAGATAGATACAAGATATACCACAATATAACTTACACAGGATATGTAGCAATCTCAGATAGATACAAGATATACCACAATATAACTTACACAGGATATGTAACAATGTCAGATAGATACAAGATATACCACAATATAACTTACACAGGATATGTAACAATGTCAGATAGATACAAGATATACCACAATATAACTTACACAGGATATGTAACAATGTCAGATAGATACAAGATATACCACAATATAACTTACACAGGATATGTAACAATGTCAGATAGATACAAGATATACCACAATATAACTTACACAGGATATGTAACAAATCAGATAGATACAAGATATCTCACAATAGATACACAAGATATGTACAATATAACTTACATATAACTTACACAGGATATGTAACAATGTCAGATAGATACAAGATATACCACAATATAACTTACACAGGATATGTAACAATGTCAGATAGATACAAGATATACCACAATATAACTTACACAGGATATGTAACAATGTCAGATAGATACAAGATATACCACAATATAACTTACACAGGATATGTAACAATGTCAGATAGATACAAGATATACCACAATATAACTTACACAGGATATGTAGCAATGTCAGATAGATACAAGATATACCACAATATAACTTACACAGGATATGTAACAATGTCAGATAGATACAAGATATACCACAATATAACTTACACAGGATATGTAACAATGTCAGATAGATACAAGATATACCACAATATAACTTACACAGGATATGTAACAATGTCAGATAGATACAAGATATACCACAATATAACTTACACAGGATATGTAACAATGTCAGATAGATACAAGATATACCACAATATAACTTACACAGGATATGTAGCAATCTCAGATAGATACAAGATATACCACAATATAACTTACACAGGATATGTAACAATGTCAGATAGATACAAGATATACCACAATATAACTTACACAGGATATGTAACAATGTCAGATAGATACAAGATATACCACAATATAACTTACACAGGATATGTAACAATGTCAGATAGATACAAGATATACCACAATATAACTTACACAGGATATGTAACAATGTCAGATAGATACAAGATATACCACAATATAACTTACACAGGATATGTAACAATGTCAGATAGATACAAGATATACCACAATATAACTTACACAGGATATGTAACAATGTCAGATAGATACAAGATATACCACAATATAACTTACACAGGATATGTAACAATCTCAGATAGATACAAGATATACCACAATATAACTTACACAGGATATGTAACAATGTCAGATAGATACAAGATATACCACAATATAACTTACACAGGATATGTAACAATGTCAGATAGATACAAGATATACCACAATATAACTTACACAGGATATGTAGCAATCTCAGATAGATACAAGATATACCACAATATAACTTACACAGGATATGTAACAATCTCAGATAGATACAATATATACCACAATATAACTTACACAGGATATGTAGCAATGTCAGATAGATACAAGATATACCACAATATAACTTACACAGGATATGTAACAATGTCAGATAGATACAAGATATACCACAATATAACTTACACAGGATATGTAACAATGTCAGATAGATACAAGATATACCACAATATAACTTACACAGGATATGTAACAATGTCAGATAGATACAAGATATACCACAATATAACTTACACAGGATATGTAACAATGTCAGATAGATACAAGATATACCACAATATAACTTACACAGGATATGTAACAATGTCAGATAGATACAAGATATACCACAATATAACTTACACAGGATATGTAACAATGTCAGATAGATACAAGATATACCACAATATAACTTACACAGGATATGTAACAATGTCAGATAGATACAAGATATACCACAATATAACTTACACAGGATATGTAACAATGTCAGATAGATACAAGATATACCACAATATAACTTACACAGGATATGTAACAATCTCAGATAGATACAAGATATACCACAATATAACTTACACAGGATATGTAACAATCTCAGATAGATACAAGATATACCACAATATAACTTACACAGGATATGTAACAATCTCAGATAGATACAAGATATACCACAATATAACTTACACAGGATATGTAACAATGTCAGATAGATACAAGATATACCACAATATAACTTACACAGGATATGTAACAATGTCAGATAGATACAAGATATACCACAATATAACTTACACAGGATATGTAACAATGTCAGATAGATACAAGATATACCACAATATAACTTACACAGGATATGTAACAATGTCAGATAGATACAAGATATACCACAATATAACTTACACAGGATATGTAACAATGTCAGATAGATACAAGATATACCACAATATAACTTACACAGGATATGTAACAATGTCAGATAGATACAAGATATACCACAATATAACTTACACAGGATATGTAACAATGTCAGATAGATACAAGATATACCACAATATAACTTACACAGGATATGTAACAATGTCAGATAGATACAAGATATACCACAATATAACTTACACAGGATATGTAACAATGTCAGATAGATACAAGATATACCACAATATAACTTACACAGGATATGTAACAATGTCAGATAGATACAAGATATACCACAATATAACTTACACAGGATATGTAACAATGTCAGATAGATACAAGATATACCACAATATAACTTACACAGGATATGTAACAATGTCAGATAGATACAAGATATACCACAATATAACTTACACAGGATATGTAGCAATCTCAGATAGATACAAGATATACCACAATATAACTTACACAGGATATGTAACAATGTCAGATAGATACAAGATATACCACAATATAACTTACACAGGATATGTAACAATGTCAGATAGATACAAGATATACCACAATATAACTTACACAGGATATGTAACAATGTCAGATAGATACAAGATATACCACAATATAACTTACACAGGATATGTAACAATGTCAGATAGATACAAGATATACCACAATATAACTTACACAGGATATGTAACAATGTCAGATAGATACAAGATATACCACAATATAACTTACACAGGATATGTAGCAATCTCAGATAGATACAAGATATACCACAATATAACTTACACAGGATATGTAACAATGTCAGATAGATACAAGATATACCACAATATAACTTACACAGGATATGTAACAATGTCAGATAGATACAAGATATACCACAATATAACTTACACAGGATATGTAACAATGTCAGATAGATACAAGATATACCACAATATAACTTACACAGGATATGTAACAATGTCAGATAGATACAAGATATACCACAATATAACTTACACAGGATATGTAGCAATGTCAGATAGATACAAGATATACCACAATATAACTTACACAGGATATGTAACAATGTCAGATAGATACAAGATATACCACAATATAACTTACACAGGATATGTAGCAATGTCAGATAGATACAAGATATACCACAATATAACTTACACAGGATATGTAACAATGTCAGATAGATACAAGATATACCACAATATAACTTACACAGGATATGTAGCAATGTCAGATAGATACAAGATATACCACAATATAACTTACACAGGATATGTAACAATGTCAGATAGATACAAGATATACCACAATATAACTTACACAGGATATGTAACAATGTCAGATAGATACAAGATATACCACAATATAACTTACACAGGATATGTAACAATGTCAGATAGATACAAGATATACCACAATATAACTTACACAGGATATGTAACAATGTCAGATAGATACAAGATATACCACAATATAACTTACACAGGATATGTAACAATGTCAGATAGATACAAGATATACCACAATATAACTTACACAGGATATGTAACAATGTCAGATAGATACAAGATATACCACAATATAACTTACACAGGATATGTAACAATGTCAGATAGATACAAGATATACCACAATATAACTTACACAGGATATGTAGCAATCAGATAGATACAAGATATACCACAATATGTCAGATAGATACAAGATATACCACAATATAACTTACACAGGATATGTAGCAATCTCAGATAGATACAAGATATACCACAATATAACTTACACAGGATATGTAACAATGTCAGATAGATACAAGATATACCACAATATAACTTACACAGGATATGTAACAATGTCAGATAGATACAAGATATACCACAATATAACTTACACAGGATATGTAACAATGTCAGATAGATACAAGATATACCACAATATAACTTACACAGGATATGTAACAATGTCAGATAGATACAAGATATACCACAATATAACTTACACAGGATATGTAGCAATGTCAGATAGATACAAGATATACCACAATATAACTTACACAGGATATGTAACAATGTCAGATAGATACAAGATATACCACAATATAACTTACACAGGATATGTAACAATGTCAGATAGATACAAGATATACCACAATATAACTTACACAGGATATGTAACAATGTCAGATAGATACAAGATATACCACAATATAACTTACACAGGATATGTAACAATGTCAGATAGATACAAGATATACCACAATATAACTTACACAGGATATGTAACAATGTCAGATAGATACAAGATATACCACAATATAACTTACACAGGATATGTAACAATGTCAGATAGATACAAGATATACCACAATATAACTTACACAGGATATGTAACAATGTCAGATAGATACAAGATATACCACAATATAACTTACACAGGATATGTAACAATGTCAGATAGATACAAGATATACCACAATATAACTTACACAGGATATGTAACAATGTCAGATAGATACAAGATATACCACAATATAACTTACACAGGATATGTAACAATGTCAGATAGATACAAGATATACCACAATATAACTTACACAGGATATGTAACAATGTCAGATAGATACAAGATATACCACAATATAACTTACACAGGATATGTAGCAATCTCAGATAGATACAAGATATACCACAATATAACTTACACAGGATATGTAACAATGTCAGATAGATACAAGATATACCACAATATAACTTACACAGGATATGTAACAATGTCAGATAGATACAAGATATACCACAATATAACTTACACAGGATATGTAACAATGTCAGATAGATACAAGATATACCACAATATAACTTACACAGGATATGTAACAATGTCAGATAGATACAAGATATACCACAATATAACTTACACAGGATATGTAACAATGTCAGATAGATACAAGATATACCACAATATAACTTACACAGGATATGTAACAATGTCAGATAGATACAAGATATACCACAATATAACTTACACAGGATATGTAACAATGTCAGATAGATACAAGATATACCACAATATAACTTACACAGGATATGTAACAATGTCAGATAGATACAAGATATACCACAATATAACTTACACAGGATATGTAACAATGTCAGATAGATACAAGATATACCACAATATAACTTACACAGGATATGTAACAATGTCAGATAGATACAAGATATACCACAATATAACTTACACAGGATATGTAACAATGTCAGATAGATACAAGATATACCACAATATAACTTACACAGGATATGTAACAATGTCAGATAGATACAAGATATACCACAATATAACTTACACAGGATATGTAGCAATCTCAGATAGATACAAGATATACCACAATATAACTTACACAGGATATGTAACAATGTCAGATAGATACAAGATATACCACAATATAACTTACACAGGATATGTAACAATCTCAGATAGATACAAGATATACCACAATATAACTTACACAGGATATGTAACAATGTCAGATAGATACAAGATATACCACAATATAACTTACACAGGATATGTAACAATGTCAGATAGATACAAGATATACCACAATATAACTTACACAGGATATGTAACAATGTCAGATAGATACAAGATATACCACAATATAACTTACACAGGATATGTAACAATGTCAGATAGATACAAGATATACCACAATATAACTTACACAGGATATGTAACAATGTCAGATAGATACAAGATATACCACAATATAACTTACACAGGATATGTAACAATGTCAGATAGATACAAGATATACCACAATATAACTTACACAGGATATGTAACAATGTCAGATAGATACAAGATATACCACAATATAACTTACACAGGATATGTAGCAATCTCAGATAGATACAAGATATACCACAATATAACTTACACAGGATATGTAACAATGTCAGATAGATACAAGATATACCACAATATAACTTACACAGGATATGTAACAATGTCAGATAGATACAAGATATACCACAATATAACTTACACAGGATATGTAACAATGTCAGATAGATACAAGATATACCACAATATAACTTACACAGGATATGTAACAATGTCAGATAGATACAAGATATACCACAATATAACTTACACAGGATATGTAACAATGTCAGATAGATACAAGATATACCACAATATAACTTACACAGGATATGTAGCAATCTCAGATAGATACAAGATATACCACAATATAACTTACACAGGATATGTAACAATGTCAGATAGATACAAGATATACCACAATATAACTTACACAGGATATGTAACAATGTCAGATAGATACAAGATATACCACAATATAACTTACACAGGATATGTAACAATGTCAGATAGATACAAGATATACCACAATATAACTTACACAGGATATGTAACAATGTCAGATAGATACAAGATATACCACAATATAACTTACACAGGATATGTAACAATGTCAGATAGATACAAGATATACCACAATATAACTTACACAGGATATGTAACAATGTCAGATAGATACAAGATATACCACAATATAACTTACACAGGATATGTAACAATGTCAGATAGATACAAGATATACCACAATATAACTTACACAGGATATGTAACAATGTCAGATAGATACAAGATATACCACAATATAACTTACACAGGATATGTAACAATGTCAGATAGATACAAGATATACCACAATATAACTTACACAGGATATGTAACAATGTCAGATAGATACAAGATATACCACAATATAACTTACACAGGATATGTAGCAATGTCAGATAGATACAAGATATACCACAATATAACTTACACAGGATATGTAACAATGTCAGATAGATACAAGATATACCACAATATAACTTACACAGGATATGTAACAATGTCAGATAGATACAAGATATACCACAATATAACTTACACAGGATATGTAACAATGTCAGATAGATACAAGATATACCACAATATAACTTACACAGGATATGTAACAATGTCAGATAGATACAAGATATACCACAATATAACTTACACAGGATATGTAACAATGTCAGATAGATACAAGATATACCACAATATAACTTACACAGGATATGTAACAATGTCAGATAGATACAAGATATACCACAATATAACTTACACAGGATATGTAACAATGTCAGATAGATACAAGATATACCACAATATAACTTACACAGGATATGTAACAATCTCAGATAGATACAAGATATACCACAATATAACTTACACAGGATATGTAACAATGTCAGATAGATACAAGATATACCACAATATAACTTACACAGGATATGTAACAATGTCAGATAGATACAAGATATACCACAATATAACTTACACAGGATATGTAACAAGTCAGATAGATACAAGTACACAGGATATGTAGCAATCTCAGATAGATACAAGATATACCACAATATAACTTACACAGGATATGTAACAATGTCAGATAGATACAAGATATACCACAATATAACTTACACAGGATATGTAACAATGTCAGATAGATACAAGATATACCACAATATAACTTACACAGGATATGTAACAATGTCAGATAGATACAAGATATACCACAATATAACTTACACAGGATATGTAACAATGTCAGATAGATACAAGATATACCACAATATAACTTACACAGGATATGTAACAATGTCAGATAGATACAAGATATACCACAATATAACTTACACAGGATATGTAACAATGTCAGATAGATACAAGATATACCACAATATAACTTACACAGGATATGTAGCAATGTCAGATAGATACAAGATATACCACAATATAACTTACACAGGATATGTAACAATGTCAGATAGATACAAGATATACCACAATATAACTTACACAGGATATGTAACAATGTCAGATAGATACAAGATATACCACAATATAACTTACACAGGATATGTAACAATGTCAGATAGATACAAGATATACCACAATATAACTTACACAGGATATGTAACAATGTCAGATAGATACAAGATATACCACAATATAACTTACACAGGATATGTAACAATGTCAGATAGATACAAGATATACCACAATATAACTTACACAGGATATGTAACAATCTCAGATAGATACAATATATTCCACAATATAACTTACACAGGATATGTAACAATGTCAGATAGATACAAGATATACCACAATATAACTTACACAGGATATGTAACAATGTCAGATAGATACAAGATATACCACAATATAACTTACACAGGATATGTAACAATGTCAGATAGATACAAGATATACCACAATATAACTTACACAGGATATGTAACAATGTCAGATAGATACAAGATATACCACAATATAACTTACACAGGATATGTAGCAATCTCAGATAGATACAAGATATACCACAATATAACTTACACAGGATATGTAACAATGTCAGATAGATACAAGATATACCACAATATAACTTACACAGGATATGTAGCAATGTCAGATAGATACAAGATATACCACAATATAACTTACACAGGATATGTAACAATGTCAGATAGATACAAGATATACCACAATATAATACACAGGATATGTACAATGTCAGATAGATACAAGATATACCACAATATAACTTACACAGGATATGTAACAATGTCAGATAGATACAAGATATACCACAATATAACTTACACAGGATATGTAACAATGTCAGATAGATACAAGATATACCACAATATAACTTACACAGGATATGTAACAATGTCAGATAGATACAAGATATACCACAATATAACTTACACAGGATATGTAACAATGTCAGATAGATACAAGATATACCACAATATAACTTACACAGGATATGTAACAATGTCAGATAGATACAAGATATACCACAATATAACTTACACAGGATATGTAACAATGTCAGATAGATACAAGATATACCACAATATAACTTACACAGGATATGTAACAATGTCAGATAGATACAAGATATACCACAATATAACTTACACAGGATATGTAACAATGTCAGATAGATACAAGATATACCACAATATAACTTACACAGGATATGTAACAATGTCAGATAGATACAAGATATACCACAATATAACTTACACAGGATATGTAACAATGTCAGATAGATACAAGATATACCACAATATAACTTACACAGGATATGTAACAATGTCAGATAGATACAAGATATACCACAATATAACTTACACAGGATATGTAACAATGTCAGATAGATACAAGATATACCACAATATAACTTACACAGGATATGTAGCAATCTCAGATAGATACAAGATATACCACAATATAACTTACACAGGATATGTAACAATGTCAGATAGATACAAGATATACCACAATATAACTTACACAGGATATGTAACAATGTCAGATAGATACAAGATATACCACAATATAACTTACACAGGATATGTACAATGTCAGATAGATACAAGATATACCACAATATAACTTACACAGGATATGTAACAATGTCAGATAGATACAAGATATACCACAATATAACTTACACAGGATATGTAACAATCTCAGATAGATACAAGATATACCACAATATAACTTACACAGGATATGTAACAATGTCAGATAGATACAAGATATACCACAATATAACTTACACAGGATATGTAACAATGTCAGATAGATACAAGATATACCACAATATAACTTACACAGGATATGTAGCAATGTCAGATAGATACAAGATATACCACAATATAACTTACACAGGATATGTAACAATGTCAGATAGATACAAGATATACCACAATATAACTTACACAGGATATGTAACAATGTCAGATAGATACAAGATATACCACAATATAACTTACACAGGATATGTAACAATGTCAGATAGATACAAGATATACCACAATATAACTTACACAGGATATGTAACAATGTCAGATAGATACAAGATATACCACAATATAACTTACACAGGATATGTAACAATGTCAGATAGATACAAGATATACCACAATATAACTTACACAGGATATGTAACAATGTCAGATAGATACAAGATATACCACAATATAACTTACACAGGATATGTAACAATGTCAGATAGATACAAGATATACCACAATATAACTTACACAGGATATGTAGCAATGTCAGATAGATACAAGATATACCACAATATAACTTACACAGGATATGTAACAATGTCAGATAGATACAAGATATACCACAATATAACTTACACAGGATATGTAACAATGTCAGATAGATACAAGATATACCACAATATAACTTACACAGGATATGTAGCAATGTCAGATAGATACAAGATATACCACAATATAACTTACACAGGATATGTAACAATGTCAGATAGATACAAGATATACCACAATATAACTTACACAGGATATGTAACAATGTCAGATAGATACAAGATATACCACAATATAACTTACACAGGATATGTAACAATGTCAGATAGATACAAGATATACCACAATATAACTTACACAGGATATGTAACAATGTCAGATAGATACAAGATATACCACAATATAACTTACACAGGATATGTAACAATGTCAGATAGATACAAGATATACCACAATATAACTTACACAGGATATGTAGCAATGTCAGATAGATACAAGATATACCACAATATAACTTACACAGGATATGTAACAATGTCAGATAGATACAAGATATACCACAATATAACTTACACAGGATATGTAACAATGTCAGATAGATACAAGATATACCACAATATAACTTACACAGGATATGTAACAATGTCAGATAGATACAAGATATACCACAATATAACTTACACAGGATATGTAACAATGTCAGATAGATACAAGATATACCACAATATAACTTACACAGGATATGTAACAATGTCAGATAGATACAAGATATACCACAATATAACTTACACAGGATATGTAACAATGTCAGATAGATACAAGATATACCACAATATAACTTACACAGGATATGTAACAATGTCAGATAGATACAAGATATACCACAATATAACTTACACAGGATATGTAACAATGTCAGATAGATACAAGATATACCACAATATAACTTACACAGGATATGTAACAATGTCAGATAGATACAAGATATACCACAATATAACTTACACAGGATATGTACAATGTCAGATAGATACAAGATATACCACAATATAACTTACACAGGATATGTAACAATGTCAGATAGATACAAGATATACCACAATATAACTTACACAGGATATGTAGCAATGTCAGATAGATACAAGATATACCACAATATAACTTACACAGGATATGTAACAATGTCAGATAGATACAAGATATACCACAATATAACTTACACAGGATATGTAACAATGTCAGATAGATACAAGATATACCACAATATAACTTACACAGGATATGTAACAATGTCAGATAGATACAAGATATACCACAATATAACTTACACAGGATATGTAACAATGTCAGATAGATACAAGATATACCACAATATAACTTACACAGGATATGTAACAATGTCAGATAGATACAAGATATACCACAATATAACTTACACAGGATATGTAACAATGTCAGATAGATACAAGATATACCACAATATAACTTACACAGGATATGTAACAATGTCAGATAGATACAAGATATACCACAATATAACTTACACAGGATATGTAACAATGTCAGATAGATACAAGATATACCACAATATAACTTACACAGGATATGTAACAATGTCAGATAGATACAAGATATACCACAATATAACTTACACAGGATATGTAACAATGTCAGATAGATACAAGATATACCACAATATAACTTACACAGGATATGTAACAATGTCAGATAGATACAAGATATACCACAATATAACTTACACAGGATATGTAACAATGTCAGATAGATACAAGATATACCACAATATAACTTACACAGGATATGTAACAATGTCAGATAGATACAAGATATACCACAATATAACTTACACAGGATATGTAGCAATCTCAGATAGATACAAGATATACCACAATATAACTTACACAGGATATGTAACAATGTCAGATAGATACAAGATATACCACAATATAACTTACACAGGATATGTAACAATGTCAGATAGATACAAGATATACCACAATATAACTTACACAGGATATGTAACAATGTCAGATAGATACAAGATATACCACAATATAACTTACACAGGATATGTAACAATGTCAGATAGATACAAGATATACCACAATATAACTTACACAGGATATGTAACAATGTCAGATAGATACAAGATATACCACAATATAACTTACACAGGATATGTAACAATGTCAGATAGATACAAGATATACCACAATATAACTTACACAGGATATGTAACAATGTCAGATAGATACAAGATATACCACAATATAACTTACACAGGATATGTAACAATGTCAGATAGATACAAGATATACCACAATATAACTTACACAGGATATGTAACAATGTCAGATAGATACAAGATATACCACAATATAACTTACACAGGATATGTAACAATGTCAGATAGATACAAGATATACCACAATATAACTTACACAGGATATGTAACAATGTCAGATAGATACAAGATATACCACAATATAACTTACACAGGATATGTAACAATGTCAGATAGATACAAGATATACCACAATATAACTTACACAGGATATGTAACAATGTCAGATAGATACAAGATATACCACAATATAACTTACACAGGATATGTAACAATGTCAGATAGATACAAGATATACCACAATATAACTTACACAGGATATGTAGCAATGTCAGATAGATACAAGATATACCACAATATAACTTACACAGGATATGTAACAATGTCAGATAGATACAAGATATACCACAATATAACTTACACAGGATATGTAACAATGTCAGATAGATACAAGATATACCACAATATAACTTACACAGGATATGTAACAATGTCAGATAGATACAAGATATACCACAATATAACTTACACAGGATATGTAACAATGTCAGATAGATACAAGATATACCACAATATAACTTACACAGGATATGTAACAATCTCAGATAGATACAAGATATACCACAATATAACTTACACAGGATATGTAACAATCTCAGATAGATACAAGATATACCACAATATAACTTACACAGGATATGTAACAATGTCAGATAGATACAAGATATACCACAATATAACTTACACAGGATATGTAACAATGTCAGATAGATACAAGATAGATACAAGATATACCACAATATAACTTACACAGGATATGTAACAATGTCAGATAGATACAAGATATACCACAATATAACTTACACAGGATATGTAACAATGTCAGATAGATACAAGATATACCACAATATAACTTACACAGGATATGTAGCAATGTCAGATAGATACAAGATATACCACAATATAACTTACACAGGATATGTAACAATGTCAGATAGATACAAGATATACCACAATATAACTTACACAGGATATGTAACAATGTCAGATAGATACAAGATATACCACAATATAACTTACACAGGATATGTAACAATGTCAGATAGATACAAGATATACCACAATATAACTTACACAGGATATGTAACAATGTCAGATAGATACAAGATATACCACAATATAACTTACACAGGATATGTAACAATGTCAGATAGATACAAGATATACCACAATATAACTTACACAGGATATGTAACAATGTCAGATAGATACAAGATATACCACAATATAACTTACACAGGATATGTAACAATGTCAGATAGATACAAGATATACCACAATATAACTTACACAGGATATGTAGCAACTCAGATAGATACAAGATATACCACAATATAACTTACACAGGATATGTAACAATGTCAGATAGATACAAGATATACCACAATATAACTTACACAGGATATGTAACAATCTCAGATAGATACAAGATATACCACAATATAACTTACACAGGATATGTAACAATGTCAGATAGATACAAGATATACCACAATATACACAGGATATGTAACAATGTCAGATAGATACAAGATATACCACAATATAACTTACACAGGATATGTAACAATGTCAGATAGATACAAGATATACCACAATATAACTTACACAGGATATGTAGCAATCTCAGATAGATACAAGATATACCACAATATAACTTACACAGGATATGTAACAATCAATGTCAGATAGATACAAGATATACCACAATATAACTTACACAGGATATGTAACAATGTCAGATAGATACAAGATATACCACAATATAACTTACACAGGATATGTAACAATGTCAGATAGATACAAGATATACCACAATATAACTTACACAGGATATGTAACAATGTCAGATAGATACAAGATATACCACAATATAACTTACACAGGATATGTAACAATGTCAGATAGATACAAGATATACCACAATATAACTTACACAGGATATGTAACAATGTCAGATAGATACAAGATATACCACAATATAACTTACACAGGATATGTAACAATGTCAGATAGATACAAGATATACCACAATATAACTTACACAGGATATGTAACAATGTCAGATAGATACAAGATATACCACAATATAACTTACACAGGATATGTAACAATGTCAGATAGATACAAGATATACCACAATATAACTTACACAGGATATGTAACAATGTCAGATAGATACAAGATATACCACAATATAACTTACACAGGATATGTAACAATGTCAGATAGATACAAGATATACCACAATATAACTTACACAGGATATGTAACAATGTCAGATAGATACAAGATATACCACAATATAACTTACACAGGATATGTAACAATGTCAGATAGATACAAGATATACCACAATATAACTTACACAGGATATGTAACAATGTCAGATAGATACAAGATATACCACAATATAACTTACACAGGATATGTAACAATGTCAGATAGATACAAGATATACCACAATATAACTTACACAGGATATGTAGCAATGTCAGATAGATACAAGATATACCACAATATAACTTACACAGGATATGTAACAATGTCAGATAGATACAAGATATACCACAATATAACTTACACAGGATATGTAGCAATGTCAGATAGATACAAGATATACCACAATATAACTTACACAGGATATGTAACAATGTCAGATAGATACAAGATATACCACAATATAACTTACACAGGATATGTAACAATGTCAGATAGATACAAGATATACCACAATATAACTTACACAGGATATGTAACAATCTCAGATAGATACAAGATATACCACAATATAACTTACACAGGATATGTAACAATGTCAGATAGATACAAGATATACCACAATATAACTTACACAGGATATGTAACAATGTCAGATAGATACAAGATATACCACAATATAACTTACACAGGATATGTAACAATGTCAGATAGATACAAGATATACCACAATATAACTTACACAGGATATGTAACAATGTCAGATAGATACAAGATATACCACAATATAACTTACACAGGATATGTAACAATGTCAGATAGATACAAGATATACCACAATATAACTTACACAGGATATGTAACAATGTCAGATAGATACAAGATATACCACAATATAACTTACACAGGATATGTAACAATGTCAGATAGATACAAGATATACCACAATATAACTTACACAGGATATGTAACAATGTCAGATAGATACAAGATATACCACAATATAACTTACACAGGATATGTAACAATGTCAGATAGATACAAGATATACCACAATATAACTTACACAGGATATGTAACAATGTCAGATAGATACAAGATATACCACAATATAACTTACACAGGATATGTAACAATGTCAGATAGATACAAGATATACCACAATATAACTTACACAGGATATGTAACAATGTCAGATAGATACAAGATATACCACAATATAACTTACACAGGATATGTAACAATGTCAGATAGATACAAGATATACCACAATATAACTTACACAGGATATGTAACAATGTCAGATAGATACAAGATATACCACAATATAACTTACACAGGATATGTAACAATGTCAGATAGATACAAGATATACCACAATATAACTTACACAGGATATGTAACAATGTCAGATAGATACAAGATATACCACAATATAACTTACACAGGATATGTAACAATGTCAGATAGATACAAGATATACCACAATATAACTTACACAGGATATGTAACAATGTCAGATAGATACAAGATATACCACAATATAACTTACACAGGATATGTAACAATGTCAGATAGATACAAGATATACCACAATATAACTTACACAGGATATGTAACAATGTCAGATAGATACAAGATATACCACAATATAACTTACACAGGATATGTAACAATGTCAGATAGATACAAGATATACCACAATATAACTTACACAGGATATGTAACAATGTCAGATAGATACAAGATATACCACAATATAACTTACACAGGATATGTAGCAATCTCAGATAGATACAACATATACCACAATATAACTTACACAGGATATGTAACAATGTCAGATAGATACAAGATATACCACAATATAACTTACACAGGATATGTAACAATGTCAGATAGATACAAGATATACCACAATATAACTTACACAGGATATGTAACAATGTCAGATAGATACAAGATATACCACAATATAACTTACACAGGATATGTAACAATGTCAGATAGATACAAGATATACCACAATATAACTTACACAGGATATGTAACAATGTCAGATAGATACAAGATATACCACAATATAACTTACACAGGATATGTAACAATGTCAGATAGATACAAGATATACCACAATATAACTTACACAGGATATGTAACAATGTCAGATAGATACAAGATATACCACAATATAACTTACACAGGATATGTAACAATGTCAGATAGATACAAGATATACCACAATATAACTTACACAGGATATGTAACAATGTCAGATAGATACAAGATATACCACAATATAACTTACACAGGATATGTAACAATGTCAGATAGATACAAGATATACCACAATATAACTTACACAGGATATGTAGCAATGTCAGATAGATACAAGATATACCACAATATAACTTACACAGGATATGTAACAATGTCAGATAGATACAAGATATACCACAATATAACTTACACAGGATATGTAACAATGTCAGATAGATACAAGATATACCACAATATAACTTACACAGGATATGTAGCAATCTCAGATAGATACAAGATATACCACAATATAACTTACACAGGATATGTAACAATGTCAGATAGATACAAGATATACCACAATATAACTTACACAGGATATGTAAGCAATGTCAGATAGATACAAGATATACCACAATATAACTTACACAGGATATGTAACAATGTCAGATAGATACAAGATATACCACAATATAACTTACACAGGATATGTAACAATGTCAGATAGATACAAGATATACCACAATATAACTTACACAGGATATGTAACAATGTCAGATAGATACAAGATATACCACAATATAACTTACACAGGATATGTAGCAATGTCAGATAGATACAAGATATACCACAATATAACTTACACAGGATATGTAACAATGTCAGATAGATACAAGATATACCACAATATAACTTACACAGGATATGTAGCAATGTCAGATAGATACAAGATATACCACAATATAACTTACACAGGATATGTAACAATGTCAGATAGATACAAGATATACCACAATATAACTTACACAGGATATGTAACAATGTCAGATAGATACAAGATATACCACAATATAACTTACACAGGATATGTAACAATGTCAGATAGATACAAGATATACCACAATATAACTTACACAGGATATGTAACAATGTCAGATAGATACAAGATATACCACAATATAACTTACACAGGATATGTAACAATGTCAGATAGATACAAGATATACCACAATATAACTTACACAGGATATGTAACAATGTCAGATAGATACAAGATATACCACAATATAACTTACACAGGATATGTAACAATGTCAGATAGATACAAGATATACCACAATATAACTTACACAGGATATGTAACAATGTCAGATAGATACAAGATATACCACAATATAACTTACACAGGATATGTAACAATGTCAGATAGATACAAGATATACCACAATATAACTTACACAGGATATGTACACAATCTCAGATAGATACAAGATATACCACAATATAACTTACACAGGATATGTAACAATGTCAGATAGATACAAGATATACCACAATATAACTTACACAGGATATGTAACAATGTCAGATAGATACAAGATATACCACAATATAACTTACACAGGATATGTAACAATCTCAGATAGATACAAGATATACCACAATATAACTTACACAGGATATGTAACAATGTCAGATAGATACAAGATATACCACAATATAACTTACACAGGATATGTAACAATGTCAGATAGATACAAGATATACCACAATATAACTTACACAGGATATGTAACAATGTCAGATAGATACAAGATATACCACAATATAACTTACACAGGATATGTAACAATGTCAGATAGATACAAGATATACCACAATATAACTTACACAGGATATGTAACAATGTCAGATAGATACAAGATATACCACAATATAACTTACACAGGATATGTAGCAATGTCAGATAGATACAAGATATACCACAATATAACTTACACAGGATATGTAACAATGTCAGATAGATACAAGATATACCACAATATAACTTACACAGGATATGTAGCAATCTCAGATAGATACAAGATATACCACAATATAACTTACACAGGATATGTAACAATGTCAGATAGATACAAGATATACCACAATATAACTTACACAGGATATGTAACAATGTCAGATAGATACAAGATATACCACAATATAACTTACACAGGATATGTAACAATGTCAGATAGATACAAGATATACCACAATATAACTTACACAGGATATGTAACAATGTCAGATAGATACAAGATATACCACAATATAACTTACACAGGATATGTAACAATGTCAGATAGATACAAGATATACCACAATATAACTTACACAGGATATGTAGCAATCTCAGATAGATACAAGATATACCACAATATAACTTACACAGGATATGTAACAATGTCAGATAGATACAAGATATACCACAATATAACTTACACAGGATATGTAGCAATCTCAGATAGATACAAGATATACCACAATATAACTTACACAGGATATGTAACAATGTCAGATAGATACAAGATATACCACAATATAACTTACACAGGATATGTAGCAATGTCAGATAGATACAAGATATACCACAATATAACTTACACAGGATATGTAGCAATCTCAGATAGATACAAGATATACCACAATATAACTTACACAGGATATGTAACAATGTCAGATAGATACAAGATATACCACAATATAACTTACACAGGATATGTAGCAATCTCAGATAGATACAAGATATACCACAATATAACTTACACAGGATATGTAACAATGTCAGATAGATACAAGATATACCACAATATAACTTACACAGGATATGTAACAATGTCAGATAGATACAAGATATACCACAATATAACTTACACAGGATATGTAGCAATGTCAGATAGATACAAGATATACCACAATATAACTTACACAGGATATGTAACAATCAGATAGATACAAGATATACCACAATATAACTTACACAGGATATGTAACAATCTCAGATAGATACAAGATATACCACAATATAACTTACACAGGATATGTAACAATGTCAGATAGATACAAGATATACCACAATATAACTTACACAGGATATGTAGCAATGTCAGATAGATACAAGATATACCACAATATAACTTACACAGGATATGTAACAATGTCAGATAGATACAAGATATACCACAATATAACTTACACAGGATATGTAACAATGTCAGATAGATACAAGATATACCACAATATAACTTACACAGGATATGTAACAATGTCAGATAGATACAAGATATACCACAATATAACTTACACAGGATATGTAGCAATCTCAGATAGATACAAGATATACCACAATATAACTTACACAGGATATGTAACAATGTCAGATAGATACAAGATATACCACAATATAACAATATACACAGGATATGTACAATGTCAGATAGATACAAGATATACCACAATATAACTTACACAGGATATGTAACAATGTCAGATAGATACAAGATATACCACAATATAACTTACACAGGATATGTAACAATGTCAGATAGATACAAGATATACCACAATATAACTTACACAGGATATGTAACAATGTCAGATAGATACAAGATATACCACAATATAACTTACACAGGATATGTAACAATGTCAGATAGATACAAGATATACCACAATATAACTTACACAGGATATGTAACAATGTCAGATAGATACAAGATATACCACAATATAACTTACACAGGATATGTAACAATGTCAGATAGATACAAGATATACCACAATATAACTTACACAGGATATGTAACAATGTCAGATAGATACAAGATATACCACAATATAACTTACACAGGATATGTAGCAATCTCAGATAGATACAAGATATACCACAATATAACTTACACAGGATATGTAACAATGTCAGATAGATACAAGATATACCACAATATAACTTACACAGGATATGTAACAATGTCAGATAGATACAAGATATACCACAATATAACTTACACAGGATATGTAACAATCTCAGATAGATACAAGATATACCACAATATAACTTACACAGGATATGTAACAATGTCAGATAGATACAAGATATACCACAATATAACTTACACAGGATATGTAACAATGTCAGATAGATACAAGATATACCACAATATAACTTACACAGGATATGTAACAATGTCAGATAGATACAAGATATACCACAATATAACTTACACAGGATATGTAACAATGTCAGATAGATACAAGATATACCACAATATAACTTACACAGGATATGTAACAATGTCAGATAGATACAAGATATACCACAATATAACTTACACAGGATATGTAGCAATCTCAGATAGATACAAGATATACCACAATATAACTTACACAGGATATGTAACAATGTCAGATAGATACAAGATATACCACAATATAACTTACACAGGATATGTAACAATGTCAGATAGATACAAGATATACCACAATATAACTTACACAGGATATGTAACAATGTCAGATAGATACAAGATATACCACAATATAACTTACACAGGATATGTAACAATGTCAGATAGATACAAGATATACCACAATATAACTTACACAGGATATGTAACAATGTCAGATAGATACAAGATATACCACAATATAACTTACACAGGATATGTAACAATGTCAGATAGATACAAGATATACCACAATATAACTTACACAGGATATGTAACAATGTCAGATAGATACAAGATATACCACAATATAACTTACACAGGATATGTAGCAATCTCAGATAGATACAAGATATACCACAATATAACTTACACAGGATATGTAACAATGTCAGATAGATACAAGATATACCACAATATAACTTACACAGGATATGTAGCAATCTCAGATAGATACAAGATATACCACAATATAACTTACACAGGATATGTAACAATGTCAGATAGATACAAGATATACCACAATATAACTTACACAGGATATGTAACAATGTCAGATAGATACAAGATATACCACAATATAACTTACACAGGATATGTAGCAATCTCAGATAGATACAAGATATACCACAATATAACTTACACAGGATATGTAACAATGTCAGATAGATACAAGATATACCACAATATAACTTACACAGGATATGTAGCAATCTCAGATAGATACAAGATATACCACAATATAACTGACACAGGATATGTAACAATGTCAGATAGATACAAGATATACCACAATATAACTTACACAGGATATGTAACAATGTCAGATAGATACAAGATATACCACAATATAACTTACACAGGATATGTAGCAATCTCAGATAGATACAAGATATACCACAATATAACTTACACAGGATATGTAACAATGTCAGATAGATACAAGATATACCACAATATAACTTACACAGGATATGTAGCAATCTCAGATAGATACAAGATATACCACAATATAACTTACACAGGATATGTAACAATGTCAGATAGATACAAGATATACCACAATATAACTTACACAGGATATGATATGTAGATATACCACAATCTCAGATAGATACAAGATATACCACAATATAACTTACACAGGATATGTAACAATGTCAGATAGATACAAGATATACCACAATATAACTTACACAGGATATGTAACAATGTCAGATAGATACAAGATATACCACAATATAACTTACACAGGATATGTAACAATGTCAGATAGATACAAGATATACCACAATATAACTTACACAGGATATGTAACAATGTCAGATAGATACAAGATATACCACAATATAACTTACACAGGATATGTAACAATGTCAGATAGATACAAGATATACCACAATATAACTTACACAGGATATGTAACAATGTCAGATAGATACAAGATATACCACAATATAACTTACACAGGATATGTAACAATGTCAGATAGATACAAGATATACCACAATATAACTTACACAGGATATGTAGCAATGTCAGATAGATACAAGATATACCACAATATAACTTACACAGGATATGTAACAATGTCAGATAGATACAAGATATACCACAATATAACTTACACAGGATATGTAGCAATGTCAGATAGATACAAGATATACCACAATATAACTTACACAGGATATGTAACAATGTCAGATAGATACAAGATATACCACAATATAACTTACACAGGATATGTAACAATGTCAGATAGATACAAGATATACCACAATATAACTTACACAGGATATGTAGCAATGTCAGATAGATACAAGATATACCACAATATAACTTACACAGGATATGTAACAATCTCAGATAGATACAAGATATACCACAATATAACTTACACAGGATATGTAACAATGTCAGATAGATACAAGATATACCACAATATAACTTACACAGGATATGTAACAATGTCAGATAGATACAAGATATACCACAATATAACTTACACAGGATATGTAGCAATCAGATAGATACAAGATATACCACAATATAACTTACACAGGATATGTAACAATGTCAGATAGATACAAGATATACCACAATATAACTTACACAGGATATGTAACAATGTCAGATAGATACAAGATATACCACAATATAACTTACACAGGATATGTAACAATGTCAGATAGATACAAGATATACCACAATATAACTTACACAGGATATGTAACAATGTCAGATAGATACAAGATATACCACAATATAACTTACACAGGATATGTAACAATGTCAGATAGATACAAGATATACCACAATATAACTTACACAGGATATGTAACAATGTCAGATAGATACAAGATATACCACAATATAACTTACACAGGATATGTAACAATGTCAGATAGATACAAGATATACCACAATATAACTTACACAGGATATGTAACAATGTCAGATAGATACAAGATATACCACAATATAACTTACACAGGATATGTAGCAATCTCAGATAGATACAAGATATACCACAATATAACTTACACAGGATATGTAACAATGTCAGATAGATACAAGATATACCACAATATAACTTACACAGGATATGTAACAATGTCAGATAGATACAAGATATACCACAATATAACTTACACAGGATATGTAACAATGTCAGATAGATACAAGATATACCACAATATAACTTACACAGGATATGTAACAATGTCAGATAGATACAAGATATACCACAATATAACTTACACAGGATATGTAACAATGTCAGATAGATACAAGATATACCACAATATAACTTACACAGGATATGTAGCAATCTCAGATAGATACAAGATATACGACAATATAACTTACACAGGATATGTAACAATGTCAGATAGATACAATATATACCACAATATAACTTCACAGGATATGTAGCAATCTCAGATAGATACAAGATATACCACAATATAACTTACACAGGATATGTAACAATGTCAGATAGATACAAGATATACCACAATATAACTTACACAGGATATACTATAATCTCAGATATGTAGTACAAGATATGCGACAATATAACTGACAATATGCAATGTAACAATGAGATAGATACAAGATATACCACAATATAACTTACACAGGGATATGTAACAATGTCAGATAGATACAAGATATACCACAATATAACTTACACAGGATATGTAGCAATGTCAGATAGATACAAGATATACCACAATATAACTTACACAGGATATGTAACAATGTCAGATAGATACAAGATATACCACAATATAACTTACACAGGATATGTAAACAATCTCCAGATGAATACAAGATATACCACAATATAACTTACACAGGATATGTAACAAATGTCAGATAGATACAAGATATACCACAATATAACTTACACAGGATATGTAGCAATCTCAGATAGATACAAGATATACCACAATATAACTTACACAGGATATGTAACAATGTCAGATAGATACAAGATATACCACAATATAACTTACACAGGATATGTAACAATGTCAGATAGATACAAGATATACCACAATATAACTTACACAGGATATGTAACAATCTCAGATAGATACAAGATATACGACAATATAACTTACACAGGATATGTAACAATGTCAGATAGATACAAGAGATACCACAATATAACACACACAGGATATGTAACAATGTCAGATAGATACAAGATATACCACAATATAACTTACACAGGATATGTAACAATGTCAGATAGATACAAGATATACGACAATATAACTTACACAGGATATGTAACAATGTCAGATAGATACAAGATATACCACAATATAACTTACACAGGATATGGCAATGTCAGATAGATACAAGATATACCACAATATAACACACACAGGATATGTAGCAATCTCAGATAGATACAAGATATACCACAATATAACTTACACAGGATATGTAACAATGTCAGATAGATACAAGATATACCACAATATAACTTACACAGGATATGTAGCAATCTCAGATAGATACAAGATATACCACAATATAACTTACACAGGATATGTAACAATGTCAGATAGATACAAGATATACCACAATATAACTTACACAGGATATGTAACAATGTCAGATAGATACAAGATATACCACAATATAACTTACACAGGATATGTAACAATGTCAGATAGATACAAGATATACCACAATATAACTTACACAGGATATGTAACAATGTCAGATAGATACAAGATATACCACAATATAACTTACACAGGATATGTAACAATGTCAGATAGATACAAGATATACCACAATATAACTTACACAGGATATGTAAGCAATCTCAGATAGATACAAGATATACCACAATATAACTTACACAGGATATGTAACAATGTCAGATAGATACAAGATATACCACAATATAACTTACACAGGATATGTAGCAATCTCAGATAGATACAAGATATACGACAATATAACTTACACAGGATATGTAACAATGTCAGATAGATACAAGATATACCACAATATAACTTACACAGGATATGTAACAATGTCAGATAGATACAAGATATACCACAATATAACTGACACAGGATATGTAACAATGTCAGATAGATACAAGATATACCACAATATAACTTACACAGGATATGTAACAATGTCAGATAGATACAAGATATACCACAATATAACTTACACAGGATATGTAGCAATGTCAGATAGATACAAGATATACCACAATATAACTTACACAGGATATGTAACAATCTCAGATAGATACAACATATACCACAATATAACTTACACAGGATATGTAACAATGTCAGATAGATACAAGATATACCACAATATAACTTACACAGGATATGTAGCAATCTCAGATAGAAACAAGATATATGACAATATAACTTACACAGGATAGGTAACAATGTCAGATAGATACAAGATATACCACAATATAACTTACACAGGATATGTAGCAATGTCAGATAGATACAAGATATACCACAATATAACTTACACAAGATATGTAGCAATCTCAGATAGATACAACATATACCACAATATAACTTACACAGGATATGTAACAATGTCAGATAGATACAAGATATACCACAATATAACTTACACAGGATATGTAGCAATCTCAGATAGATACAAGATATACGACAATATAACTGACACAGGATATGTAACAATGTCAGATAGATACAAGATATACCACAATATCACATACACAGGATATGTAACAATGGCAGATAGATACAAGATATACCACAATATAACTTACACAGGATATGTAGCAATCTCAGATAGATACAAGATATACGACAATATAACTTACACAGGATATGTAACAATCTCAGATAGATACAATATATTCCACAATATAACTTACACAGGATATGTAGCAATCTCAGATAGATACAAGATATACGACAATATAACTTACACAGGATATGTAACAATGTCAGATAGATACAAGATATACCACAATATAACTTACACAGGATATGTAGCAATCTCAGATAGATACAAGATATACCACAATATAACTTACACAGGATATGTAACAATGTCAGATAGATACAAGATATACCACAATATAACTTACACAGGATATGTAACAATGTCAGATAGATACAAGATATACCACAATATAACTTACACAGGATATGTAACAATGTCAGATAGATACAAGATATACCACAATATAACTTACACAGGGTATGTTGCAATGTCAGATAGATACAAGATATACCACAATATAACTTACACAGGATATGTAGCAATCTCAGATAGATACAAGATATACCACAATATAACTGACACAGGATATGTAACAATGTCAGATAGATACAAGATATACCACAATATAACTTACACAGGATATGTAGCAATGTCAGATAGATACAAGATATACCACAATATAACTTACACAGGATATGTAGCAATCTCAGATAGATACAACATATACCACAATATAACTTACACAGGATATGTAACAATGTCAGATATATACAAGATACACCACAATATAACTTACACAGGATATGTAGCAATCTCAGATAGATACAAGATATACGACAATATAACTGACACAGGATATGTAACAATG
The DNA here is from genome assembly GCF_004210375.1 of Tachypleus tridentatus. NCBI lineage: Eukaryota > Metazoa > Arthropoda > Merostomata > Xiphosura > Limulidae > Tachypleus > Tachypleus tridentatus. Next base: position 43,321 of record NW_027467845.1, read on the forward strand.
TCAGATAGATGCAAGATATACCACAATATCACTTACACAGGATATGTAACAATGGCAGATAGATACAAGATATACCACAATATAACTTACACAGGATATGTAGCAATCTCAGATAGATACAAGATATACGACAATATAACTTACACAGGATATGTAACAATCTCAGATAGATACAAGATATACCACAATATAACTTACACAGGATATGTAGCAATCTCAGATAGATACAACATATACCACAATATAACTTACACAGGATATGTAACAATGTCAGATATATACAAGATACACCACAATATAACTTACACAGGATATGTAGCAATCTCAGATAGATACAAGATATACGACAATATAACTTACACAGGATATGTAACAATGTCAGATAGATACAAGATATACCACAATATAACTGACACAGGATATGTAACAATGTCAGATAGATACAAGATATACCACAATATAACTTACACAGGATATGTAACAATGTCAGATAGATACAAGATATACCACAATATAACTTACACAGGATATGTAACAATGTCAGATAGATACAAGATATACCACAATATAACTTACACAGGATATGTAACAATGTCAGATAGATACAAGATATACCACAATATAACTTACACAGGATATGTAACAATGTCAGATAGATACAAGATATACCACAATATAACTTACACAGGATATGTAGCAATCTCAGATAGATACAAGATATACCACAATATAACTTACACAGGATATGTAGCAATCTCAGATAGATACAAGATATACGACAATATAACTTACACAGGATATGTAACAATGTCAGATAGATACAAGATATACCACAATATAACTTACACAGGATATGTAACAATGTCAGATAGATACAAGATATACCACAATATAACTTACACAGGATATGTAGCAATGTCAGATAGATACAAGATATACCACAATATAACTTACACAGGATATGTAACAATGTCAGATAGATACAAGATATACCACAATATAACTTACACAGGATATGTAGCAATGTCAGATAGATACAAGATATACCACAATATAACTTAAACAAGATATGTAGCAATCTCAGATAGATACAACATATACCACAATATAACTTACACAGGATATGTAACAATGTCAGATAGATACAAGATATACCACAATATAACTTACACAGGATATGTAGCAATCTCAGATAGAAACAAGATATATGACAATATAACTTACACAGGATAGGTAACAATGTCAGATAGATACAAGATATACCACAATATAACTTACACAGGATATGTAGCAATGTCAGATAGATACAAGATATACCACAATATAACTTACACAAGATATGTAGCAATCTCAGATAGATACAACATATACCACAATATAACTTACACAGGATATGTAGCAATCTCAGATAGATACAAGATATACGACAATATAACTGACACAGGATATGTAACAATGTCAGATAGATACAAGATATACCACAATATAACTTACACAGGATATGTAGCAATCTCAGATAGATACAACATATACCACAATATAACTTACACAGGATATGTAACAATGTCAGATAGATACAACATATACCACACTATATCTTACACAGGATATGTAGCAATCTCAGATAGATACAAGATATACGACAATATAACTGACACAGGATATGTAACAATGTCAGATAGATACAAGATATACCACAATATAACTTACACAGGATATGTAACAATGTCAGATAGATACAAGATATACCACAATATAACTTACACAGGATATGTAACAATCTCAGATAGATACAAGATATTCCACAATATAACTTACACAGGATATGTACCAATCTCAGATAGATACAAGATATACGACAATATAACTTACACAGGATATGTAACAATGTCAGATAGATACAAGATATACCACAATATAACTTACACAGGATATGTAGCAATCTCAGATAGATACAAGATATACCACAATATAACTGACACAGGATATGTAACAATGTCAGATAGATACAAGATATACCACAATATAACTTACACAGGATATGTAGCAATGTCAGATAGATACAAGATATACCACAATATAACTTACACAGGATATGTAACAATGTCAGATAGATACAAGATATACCTCAATATAACTTACACAGGATATGTAACAATGTCAGATAGATACAAGATATACCACAATATAACTTACACAGGATATTTAACAATGTCAGATAGATACAAGATATACCACAATATAACTTACACAGAATATGTAGCAATCTCAGATAGATACAAGATATACGCCAATATAACTGACACAGAATATGTAACAATGTCAGATAGATACAAGATATACCACAATATAACTTATACAGGATATGTAACAATCTCAGATAGATACAAGATATACCACAATATAACTTACACAGGATATGTAACAATGGCAGATAGATACAAGATATACCACAATATAACTTACACAGGATATGTAACAATCTCAGATAGATACAAGATATTCCACAATATAACTTACACAGGATATGTAGCAATCTCAGATAGATACAAGATATACGACAATATAACTTACACATGATATGTAACAATGTCAGATAGATACAACATATACCACAATATAACTTACACAGGATATGTAACAATGTCAGATAGATACAACATATACCACAATATAACTTACACATGATATGTAACAATGTCAGATAGATACAAGATATACCACAATATAACTTACACAGGATATGTAACAATGTCGGATAGATACAAGATATACCACAATATAACTTACACAGGATATGTAACAATCTCAGATAGATACAAGATATACCACAATATAACTTACACAGGATATGTAACAATGTCAGATAGATACAAGATATACCACAATATAACTTACACAGGATATGTAACAATGTCAGATAGATACAAGTCATACCACAATATAACTGACACAGGATATGTAACAATGTCAGATAGATACAAGATATACCACAATATAACTTACACAGGATATGTAACTATGTCAGATAGATACAAGATATACCACAATATAACTTACACAGGATATGTAGCAATCTCAGATAGATACAAGATATACGACAATATAACTTACACAGGATATGTAGCAATGTCAGATAGATACAAGATATACCACAATATAACTTACACAGGATATGTAGCAATCTCAGATAGATACAACATATACTACAATATAACTTACACAGGATATGTAGCAATGTCAGATAGATACAAGATATACCACAATATAACTTACACAGGATATGTAGCAATCTCAGATAGATACAACATATACTACAATATAACTTACACAGGATATGTAACAATGTCAGATAGATACAAGATATACCACAATATAACTTACACAGGATATGTAGCAATCTCAGATAGATACAAGATATACGACAATATAACTTACACAGGATATGTAACAATGTCAGATAGATACAAGATATACCACAATATAACTTACACAGGATATGTAGCAATCTCAGATAGATACAAGATATACGACAATATAACTTACACAGGATATGTAACAATATCAGATAGATACAAGATATACTACAATATAATTTACACAGGATATGTAACAATCTCAGATAGATACAAGATATTCCACAATATAACTGACACAGGATATGTAGCATTGTCAGATAGATACAAGATATACCACAATATAACTGATGCAGGATATGTAACAATGGCAGATAGATGCAAGATATACCACAATATAACTTACACAGGATACGCTACAATGTTGGTTGCAAGATATACAGTAATGTAACTGATATATGATATACAACAGCAAGTTGGCTACAAGATATACAGTAATGTAACTGATATATATGATATACAACAGTGTTGGCTACAAGATTTACAGTAATGTAACTAATATATGATATACAACAGTGTTGGCTACAAGATATACAGTAATGTAACTAATATATGATATACAACAGTGTTGGTTACAAGAAATACAGTAATGTAACTGATATATGATATACAATAGTGTTTGCTATAAGATATACAGTAATGTAACTGATATATGATATACAACAGTGTTAGTTACAAGATATACAGTAATGTAACTGATGTGATTTGCACCAGTGTTGGTTACAAGATATACAGTAATGTAACTGATATATGATATACAACAGTGTTTGGTACAAGATATACAGTAATGTAACTGATATAAGATATACAACAGTGTTTGCTACAAGATATACAGTAATGTAACTGATGTGATATGCACCAGTGTTGGTTACAAGATATACAGTAATGTAACTGATATATGATATACAATAGTGTTGGTTTTAAGATATACAGTAATGTAACTGATATATGATATACAATAGTGTTGGTTACAAGATATACAGTAATGTAACTGATATATGATATACAACAGTGTTGGTTACAAGATATACAGTAATGTAACTGATATATGATATACAATAGTGGTATTTACAAGATATACAGTAATGTAACTGATATATGATATACAACAGTTTTAGTTACAAGATATACAGTAATGTAACTGATATATGATATATAACAATGTTGGTTACAAGATATACAGTAATGTAACTGATATATGGCATACAACAGTGTTGGCTACAAGACTTATAACTGTGTTACTGGAACATAATTTGTAGTAATGTTAGACAAAAGGAGAGCTCACATAATTGCACTGATGTAAGATCTGTAACCATGTTTATGTTAGGGTATATATTCATCTCTTTGGGTGACGTGAAATATATCTTGGAAAGTGAAGGTCGAGAATGTTCCCGTAAAAATAAACAAATATAAAAATTGCACATAAGCTGCGTATATATACCTTAATGACCCATAAACTGAAATACGTATCATGTAATGTCTTATAAACTGCAGCGTGTACCACATAGTGGCCCATAAAGTCCAGTATATACAATAAATGACTTATATTGCAGTATATATATATATACACACACACACACTCCATGTAATGAGTTGTAAAGTGCAGTGTATATCGTAACATAGAAGCTCACCTTCCCGGTGATTCAATCTCCAGTCTGAATTATTATAAAGCCAATAAATTGGGATTTGATATCCTTGATGAACAGAGGACAGCTAGACTATTACGTAGCGTTGTGTTTAACAACAAACAAAACATTTATATGTTCACAAAGTGTAATAACCATAAGAGATGAACCAGTGAAGGGGACACGCCTTCTCAACTTTCTATGTTCTAATAGAGTAACCATATAATGTGCGTGTTTTTCTTACAACAAACTCGCATTAGGCTATCTGCTGTGTCCACTGATGGTAATTGACCATATGATGACCTGTACACTTATATAGAAACCATATGAGCTAAAAACATGTATAGCAAATCTACAATAATCTAGAAACTTAAATAGAAACTTAAATAGAAACTATAGAATGACATATAAACTTGTATAGCAACCATATAATGACCTGTAAATCTACATAACCATATAAAGATCTACAGTCTTGGATAGCAATTACATAATTACCCACACACTTGCATAACAACCATATAATGTCGTAACTTGTATGTTGAAATGTTTAATCCGCCATTTTTGAATAGAAGTTATAAAGAAAAACCGCTAAACATTTGAAACCCAATTTTTCCAGCATCTGCGGTGAGAAAATACAACTTCTAAGTAAGATATACTTAAAATAAAACTTCTAAGTAAGATATACTTAAAATAAAACTTCTAAGTAACATATACTTAAAACAAAACTTCTAAGTAAGATATACTTAAAATAAAACTTCTAAGTAAGATATACTTAAAATAAAACTTCTAAGTAACATATACTTAAAACAAAACTTCTAAGTAAGATATACTTAAAACAAAACTTCTAAGTAAGATATACTTAAAACAAAACTTCTCAGTAAGATATACTTAAAACAAAACTTCTAAGTAAGACATACTTAAAATAAAACTTCTAAGTAAGACATACTTAAAATAAAACTTCTAAGTAAGATATGCTTAAACAAAACTTCTAAGTAAGATATACTTCAAACAAAACTTCTAAGTAAGACATACTTAAAACAAAACTTCTAAGTAAGATATACTTAAAACAAAACTTCTCAGTAAGATATACTTAAAAGAAAACTTCTAAGTAAGACATACTTAAAATAAAACTTCTAAGTAAGATATACTTAAAATAAGGCTTCTAAGTAAGATATGCTTAAAACAAAACTTCTAAGAGTGGATATACTTAAAACAAAACTTCTAAGTGGATATATACTTAAAAAATAAAACTTCTAAGTAGGATATACTTAAAATAAAACTTCAGTAAGATATGCTTAAAACAAAGGCTTCAGTAAGTGGATATGCTTAAAATAAAACTTCTCAGTAAGATATACTTAAAACAAAACTTCTCAGTAAGATATACTTAAAACAAAACTTCTAGAGTGGGATATGCTTAAAAAAAACTTCTAAGTAACACATGCTTAAAATAAAACTTCTAAGTAAGATATACTTAAAACAAAACTTCTCAGTAAGATATACTTAAAACAAAACTTCTCAGTAAGATATACTTAAAACAAAACTTCTAAGTAAGATATACTTAAAACAAAACTTCTCAGTAAGATATACTTAAAATAAAACTTCTCAGTAAGATATACTTAAATTAAAACTTCTCAGTAAGATATACTTAAAACAAAACTTCTCAGTAAGATATACTTAAAACAAAACTTCTAAGTAAGATATAGTTAAAACAAAACTTCTCAGTAAAATATACTTAAAACAAAACTTCTAAGTAAGATATACTTCAAACAAAACTTCTCAGTAAGATATACTTAAAACAAGACTTCTCAGTAAGATATACTTAAAACAAAACTTCTAAGTAAGATGTACTTAAAATAAAACTTCTAAGTAAGATATGCTTAAAACAAAACTTCTCAGTGAGATATACTTAAAACAAAACTTCTAAGTAACACATACTTAAAATAAAACTTCTAAGTAAGATATACTTAAAATAAAACTTCTAAGTAGGATATACTTAAAACAAAGCTTCTAAGTAAGATATACTTAAAACAAAACTTCTAAGTAAGATATGCTTAAACAAAACTTCTAAGTAAGATATGCTTAAAATAAAACTTCTCAGTAAGATATACTTAAAACAAAACTTCTCAGTAAGATATACTTAAAACAAAAACTTCTCGGTGGATATGCTTAAAACAAAACTTCTCAGTAAGATATACTTAAAATAAAACTTCTCAGTAAGATATGCTTAAAAACAAAACTTCTCGGTAAGATATACTTAAAACAAAACTTCTCAGTAAGATATAACTTAAAATAAAACTTCTCAGTAAGATATACTTAAAACAAAAACTTCTAAGTAAGGATATGCTTAAAACAAAACTTCTCAGTAAGATATACTTAAAACAAAACTTCTCAGTAAGATATACTTAAAACAAAACTTCTAAGTAAGATATGCTTTAAAATAAAACTTCTCAGTAAGATGTACTTAAAATAAAACTTCTCAGTAAGATATAAGCAAAACAAAACTTCTAAGTAAGATATGCTTAAAACAAAACTTCTCAGTAAGATATACTTAAAATAAAACTTCTAAGTAAGACATGCTTAAAATAAAACTTCTAAGTAAGATATGCTTAAAATAAAAACTTCTAAGTAAGATATAACTTAAAACAAAAAAACTTCTAAGTAAGATGTGCTTAAAACAAAACTTCTCAGTAAGATATAGCTTAAAACAAGACTTCTAGTAAGATATAGCTTAAAACAAAACTCTCTAAGTAAGATGTTACTTAAAATAAAACTACTAGTAAGATATGCTTAAAACAAAACTTCTCAGTAAGATATACTTAAAACAAAACTTCTAAGTAAGACATACTTAAAATAAAACTTCTAAGTAAGATATACTTAAAACAAAACTTCTAAGTAAGATATACTTAAAACAAAACTTCTCAGTAAGATATACTTAAAACAAAACTTCTCAGTAAGATATACTTAAAACAAAACTTCTCAGTAAGATATACTTAAAACAAAACTTCTCAGTAAGATATACTTAAAACAAGACTTCTCAGTAAGATATGCTTAAAACAAAACTTCTAAGTAAGATGTAAATTTAAAATAAAACTTCTAAGTAAGATATGCTTAAAATAAAACTTCTCAGTAAGATATACTTAAAACAAAACAAACATCTAAGACATACTTAAAAATAAAACTTCTAAGTAAGATATACTTAAAATAAAACTTCTAAGTAAGATATACTTAAATATAAAAGCTTCTAAGTAAGATATGCTTAAAACAAAACTTCTCAGTAAGATATACTTAAAACAAAACTTCTCAGTAAGGTATACTTAAAACAAAACTTCTCAGTAAGATATGCTTAAAATAAAACTTCTCAGTAATATATGCTTAAAATAAAACTTCTCAGTAAAATATATACTTAAAACAAAACTTCTAAGTAAGATATACTTAAAACAAAAACTTCTCAGTGGATATGCTTAAAATAAAACTTCTCAGTAAGATATACTTGAAACAAAACTTTACAGTAAGATATACTTAAAATAAAACTTCTCAGTAAGATACACTTAAAATAAAACTTCTCAGTAAGATATACTTAAAATAAAACTTCTCAGTAAGATATACTTAAAACAAGACTTCTCAGTAAGATATACTTAAAACAAAACTTCTAAGTAAGATGTAACTTAAAATAAAACTTCTCTAAGTAAGATATGCTTAAAACAAAACTTCTCAGTAAGATATGCTTAAAACAAAACTTCTAAGTAAGACATACTTAAAATAAAACTTCTAAGTAAGATATACTTAAAATAAAACTTCTAAGTAAGATATACTTAAAACAAAACTTCTAAGTAAGATATACTTAAAACAAAACTTCTCAGTAAGATATACTTAAAACAAGACTTCTCAGTAAGATATACTTAAAACAAAACTTCTAAGTAAGATGTACTTAAAATAAAACTTCTAAGTAAGATATACTTAAAACAAAACTTCTCAGTAAGATATACTTAAAACAAAACTTCTAAGTAAGATATACTTAAAATAAAACTTCTAAGTAAGATATACTTAAAACAAAACTTCTAAGTAAGATATACTTAAAACAAAACTTCTCAGTAAGATATACTTAAAACAAAACTTCTCAGTAAGGTATACTTAAAACAAAACTTCTCAGTAAGATATACTTAAAATAAAACTTCTCAGTAAGATATACTTAAAAAAAACTTCTCAGTAAGATATACTTAAAACAAAACTTCTAAGTAAGATATACTTAAAACAAAACTTCTCAGTAAGATATACTTAAAATAAAACTTCTCAGTAAGATATACTTGAAACAAAACTTCACAGTAAGATATACTTAAAATAAAACTTCTCAGTAAGATACACTTAAAATAAAACTTCTCAGTAAGATATACTTAAAATAAAACTTCTCAGTAAGATATACTTAAAACAAAACTTCTCAGTAAGATATACTTAAAACAAAACTTCTAAGTAAGATGTACTTAAAATAAAACTTCTAAAGTAATGCTTGAATATATACTTAAAATAAAACTTCTCAGTAAGATATACTTAAAACAAAACTTCTAAGTAAGATATACTTAAAACAAAACTTCTAAGTAAGATATACTTAAAACAAAACTTCTAAGTAAGATATACTTAAAACAAAACTTCTAAGTAAGATATACTTAAAATAAAACTTCTAAGTAAGATATACTTAAAACAAAACTTCTAAGTGGATATGCTTAAAACAAAACTTCTAAGTAAGATATACTTAAAACAAAACTTCTAAGTAAGATATGCTTAAAACAAAACTTCTCAGTAAGATATACTTAAAACAAAACTTCTGTATGAAAGTGCTTAACAAACTTCTCAGTAAGATATAAAACAAAACTCTTAAGAAAAAAAAACTTCTCAGTAAGATATACTTAAAAACAAAACTTCTAAGTAAGATATACTTAAAACAAAACTTCTCAGTAAGATATACTTAAAAGGAAAACTTCTCAGTAAGATATACTTAAAATAAAACTTCTCAGTAAGATATACTTAAAACAAAACTTCTCAGTAAGATATACTTAAATGTAAAACTTCTCAGTAAGATATACTTAAAACAAAACTTCTAAGTAAGATATACTTAAAACAAAACTCTCAGTAAGATATACTTAAAACAAAACTTCTAAGTAAGATATATTTAAACAAAACTTCTCAGTAAGGATATACTTAAAAACAAAACTTCTAAGTAAGATGTGCTTAAAACAAAACTTCAGTAAAAGAAAGATATACTTAAAACAAAACTTCTCAGTGAGATATACTTAAAACAAAACTTCTAAGTAAGATATACTTAAAATAAAACTTCTAAGTAAGATATGCTTAAAACAAAGCTTCTAAGTAAGATATACTTAAAACAAAACTTCTAAGTAAGATATACTTAAAATAAAACTTCTAAGTAAGATATACTTAAAATAAAACTTCTCAGTAAGATATACTTAAAACAAAACTTCTCAGTAAGATATACTTAAAAAACAAAACTTAAAGTAAGATATACTTAAAACAAAACTTCTAAGTAAGATACATATACTTAAAATAAACTTCTCAGTAAGTTATATACTTAAAACAAAACTTCTCAGTAAGGATATACTTAAAACAAAACTTCTCAGTAAGATGTGGCAAGACAAAACTTCTCGGTGGATACTTAAACAAAACTTCTCAGTGGATATACTTAAGAACAAGGCTTCTCGATATATGCTTAAAACAAAACTTCTCAGTAAGATATGCTTAAAACAAAGCTTCTAAGTAAGATATGCTTAAAACAAGGACTTCTCAGTAAGATATACTTAAAATAAAACTTCTCAGTAAGATATACTTAAACAAAACTTCTAAGTAAGATAGACCTTAAGAATAAGACTTCTCGGTAGGATATGCTTAAAATAAAACTTCTCAGTAAGATGTACTTAAAACAAAACTTCTAAGTAAGATATACTTAAAACAAAACTTCTAAGTAAGATATACTTAAAATAAAACTTCTAAGTAAGATATACTTAAAAAAATAAAACTTCTAAGTAAGGATGTACTTAAAATAAAACTTCTAAGTAAGATATGCTTAAAACAAAACTTCTAGAGTAAGATATGCTTAAAACAAAACTTCTCAGTAAGATATACTTAAAACAAAGACTTCTCAGTAAGATATACTTAAAACAAAACTTCTAAGTAAGATATACTTAAAATAAAACTTCTAAGTGGATATACTTAAAATAAAACTTCTCGGTAAGATATAGCCAAAACAAAACTTCTAAGTAAGATATACTTAAAACAAAACTTCTAAGTAAGATATACTTAAAAAAAACTCTGAGTAAGATATACTTAAAAAAACTTCTCAGTAAGATATACTTAAAAAAAAACTTCTCATAAGATATAACTTAAAACAAAACTCAGTAAGATACTTACTTCTCAGTAAGATATGCTTAAAACAAAACTTCTAAGTAAGATATGCTTAAAATAAAACTTCTAAGTAAGATATACTTAAAACAAAACTTCTCAGTAAGATATACTTAAAACAAAACTTCTCAGTAAGATATACTTAAAACAAAACTTCTAAGTAAGATATACTTAAAATAAAACTTCTAAGTAAGATATACTTAAAATAAAACTTCTAAGTAAGATATACTTAAAACAAAACTTCTCAGTAAGATATACTTAAAACAAAACTTCTCAGTAAGATATACTTAAAATGAAACTCTCTCAGTAAGATATACTTAAAATAAAACTTCTCAGTAAGATATACTTAAAATAAAACTTCTCAGTAAGATATACTTAAAATAAAACTTCTCAGTAAGATACTTAAAACAAAACTCAGTATGCTTAAAATAAAACTTCTCAGTAAGATATACTTAAAATAAAAATCCCTCAGTAAGATATACTTAAAATAAAACCTCTAAGTAAGATACAAAACTTCTAAGTAAGATATACTTAAAACAAAACTTCTCAGTAAGATATACTTAAAATAAAACTTCTCTTAAAAGTGGATATACTAAGTAACATAAACTTAAAATAAAACTTCTCAGTAAGATATACTTAAAACAAAACTTCAGTAAGATATACTTAAACAAACTTCAAGTAAGATATACTTAAAATAAAAACTTCTAAGTAAGATATACTTAAAATAAAACTTCTCAGTAAGATATAATTAAAACAAAACTTCAGTAAGATATACTTAAGACTTCTAAGTAAGATATACTTAAAATAAAACTTCTAAGTAAGATATACTTAAAACAAAACTTCTAGAGTAAGATATGTACTTAAAACAAAACTTCTCAGTAAGATATACTTGAAATAAAACTTCTCAGTAAGACATACTTAAAAAAAAACTTCTAAGTAAGATAATACTAAAACAAATGCTTCTAAGAGTAAGATATACTTAAAACAAAACTTCTCAGTAGAGATATACTTAAAACAAAAGGCTTCTAAGTAAATATACTTAGCAAAACAAAGGCTTCTCAGTAAGATATACTTAAAATAAAACTTCTAAGATATATACTTGAAACAAACTTCTCAGTAAGATATACTTAAGAACAAAACTTCTCAGTAAGATATGCTTAAAATAAAACTTCTCAGTGAGATATGCTTAAAATAAAACTTCTCAGTGGATATACTTAAAATAAAAACTTCTCAGTGGATATACTTAAAACAAAGCTTCTCAGTGAGATATACTTAAAATAAAACTTCTCAGTAGAATATACTTAAAATAAAACTTCTCAGTAGGATATACTTAAAACAAAACTTCTAAGTAAGATATACTTAAAATAAAACTTCAAGTAAGATATGCTTAAAACAAAACTTCTCAGTAGGATATACCTAAAATAAAACTTCTAGGTAAGATATGCTTAAAATAAAAAAACTTCTAAGTAAGATATACTTAAAACAAAACTCTTGGTATGAATAGCCTCTTAAAAGACAAAAGGCTTCTCAGGTAAGATATATACTTAAGACAAACTTCTCAGTAAGATATACTTAAGAAACAAAATTCTAAGTAAGATATACTTAAAACAAAACTCTCAGTAAGATATATTAAAATAAGGCTTCAAGTAAGATATATACTTAAAGATAAAACTTCTCAGTAAGATATACTTTAAATAAAACTTCTAAGTGGATATGCTTAAAACAAAACTTCTCAGTAAGATATGCTTAAAACAAAAGGCCTCAGTGGATATGCTTAAAACAAAAACTTCAGTAAGGATATGCTTAAAACAAAACTTCTCAGTGGATATGCTTAAAATAAAACTTCTCAGTGGATATACTTGAAACAAAACTTCTCAGTAAGATATGCTTAAAACAAAACTTCTCAGTGGATATACTTAAAATAAAACTTCTCAGTGGATATGCTTAAAACAAAACTTCTCAGTGGATATACTTAAAACAAGGACTTCTCAGTGAGATATACTTAAAACAAAACTTCTAGAGTAAGATGTACTTAAAACAAAACTTCTCAGTAAGATATACTTAAAACAAAACTTCTAAAGATATATACTTAAAACAAAACTTCTAAGTAAGATATACTTAAAATAAAACTTCTTAATAAGGTATACTTAAGACATAAAACTTCTCAGTAAGACATACTTAAAACAAAACTTCTAAGTGGGATATACTTAATGCTTAATAAAAAACTTCTAAGTAAGATATACTTTTAAAAAAAACTTCTAGGTAAGGATATACTTAAAACAAAACTTCTCAGTAAGATATACTTAAAACAAGGACTCTCTCAGTAAGATATACTTAAAACAAAACTTCTAAGTAAGATATACTTAAAACAAAACTTCTCAGTAAGATATACTTAAAAATAAAACTTCCTCAGTATATAATTTAAAAATAAAACCTCTCAAGTGGACATGCTTAAAACAAAAACTAGTAAGTGGATATGCTTAAAATAAAGCTTCTCAGTAAGATATATTTAAAACAAAACTTCTCAGTAAGATATACTTAAAACAAAACTTCTCAGTGAGGATATACTTAAAACAAAAACTTCTCAGTAAGATATACTTCAAACAAAACTTCTCAGTGAGGATATGCTTAAAACAAGAGACTTCAGGGTAAAGATATACTTAAAACAAAACTTCTCAGTGGACATGCAAAAATAAAACTTCTAAGTGAGGATATACTTTAAAACAAAACTTCTAAGTGGATATACTTAAAGAAAACTTCTCAGTAAGATATGCTTTAAATAAAAACTTCTCAGTAAGATACACTTAAAACAAACTCTCAGTAGATATATACTTAAAATAAAACTTCTCAGTAAGATATACTTAAAATAAAACTTCTCAGTAAGATATACTTAAAACAAAATTTCTAAGTAGATATACTTAAAAAAAAACCTCTCAGTAAGATATACTTAAAACAGGACTTCTAAGTAAGATATACTTAAAATAAAACTTCTCAGTAAGGATATACTGCAAAACAAAACTTCTAAGTAAGATATACTTAAAAATAAAACTTCTCAGTAAGATATACTTAAAATAAAAACTTCTAAGTAAGACATACTTAAAATAAAACTTCTAACTAAGATATACTTAAAAAAACAAACTTCTAAGTAAGATATACTTTAAACAAAAACTTCTAAGTAAGATATACTTAAAATAAAACTTCTCAGTAAGATATACTTAAAACAAAACTTCAGTAAGATATATACTTAAAACAAACTTCAGTAAGGATGTAGCTTAAAATAAAACTTCTTAGCAAAAGATATACTTAAAATAAAACTTCTCAGTAAGATATACTTAAAACAAAACTTCTAAGTAAGATATACTTAAAATAAAAAACTTCAGTAAGATATATACTTAAAACAAAGACTTCTCAGTAAGATATACTTAAAACAAAACTTCTCAGTGGAGATACTTAAAACAAAACTTCTAAGTAAGATATACTTAAAATAAAACTTCTAAGTAAGATATATACTTAAAACAAAACTTCAAGTAAGATATACTTAAAATAAGAGCTTCTCAGTAAGATATACTTAAAACAAAACTTCTAAGTAAGATATACTTAAAATAAAGGCTTCTCAGTGGATATGGCAAAATAAGAGCTCTAAGTAAGATATACTTAAAACAAACTTCTCAGTAAGATGTGCTTTAAGATAAAACTTCTCAGTAAGATATACTTAAAATAAAAACTTCTAAGTAAGATATACTTAAAATAAAACTTCTAAGTAAGATATGCTTAAAACAAAACTTCCTAAGTAATAGTACTTAAAACAAACTTCTCGGTAAGGATAATGCTTAAACAAAAAATTTCAGTAAGATATACTTAAAACAAAGACTTCTTGTAGTAAGATATACTTAAAACAAAACTTCTAAGGTGGAGATACTAAAAAACAAAACTTCTAAGTAAGATATACTTAAAGATAAAACTTCTCAGTGAGATATCACTTAAAATAAAACTTCTAGTGGATATGCTTAAAACAAAACTTCTCAGTGGATATAGCTTAAAATATAAACTCTAAGTAAGATATACTTAAAATAAAACTTCTAAGTAAGATATACTTAAAACAAAGCTTCTCGGTAAGATATACTTAAAACAAAAACTTCTCAGTAAGATATACTTAAAACAAAACTTCTAAGTGGAGATACTTAAAAGAAAAGGGCTTCTCAGTAAGATATACTTAAAACAAAACTTCTCAGTAAGATATACTTAAAATAAAACCTCTAAGATAAGATATACTTAAAAAGAAAACTTCTAAGTAAGATATACTTAAAATAAAACTTCTCAGTAAGATATACTTAAAATAAAACTTCTCAGTGAGATATACTTAAAACAAAACTTCTAAGAGTAAGATATACTTAAAACAAAAAGCTTCTCAGTAAGATATACTTAAAACAAAACTTCTCAGTAAGATATACTTAAAACAAGAGACTTCTCGGTAAGATATAACTTAAAACAAAACTTCTAAGTAAGATGTACTTAAAAAAAAAACTTCTAAGTAAGATATATACTTAAAACAAAACTTCTAAGTAAGATATGCTAAAAAAAAAGCTTCTAAGTGAGATGTGCTTAAAATAAAACTTTAAGTAAGATATACTTAAAAACAAACTTCTAAGTAAGATATAATCTTAAACAAAACTTCTCAGTAAGATATACTTAAACAAAACTTCTCAGTGGATATGCTTAAAACAAAACTTCTCGGTGGATATGCTTAAAACAAAACTTCTCAGTGGATATGCTTAAAACAAAGACTTCTCAGTGGATATGCTTAAAACAAAACTTCTCAGTAAGATGTAATGGCAAAACAAAACTTCTCAGTAGGATATGCTTAAAAACAAAACTTCTCAGTAAGGATATGCTTAAAATAAAACTTCTAAGTGGATATACTTAAAATAAAAACTTCTAAAGTGGATATGCTTAAAATAAGGAACTTCTAAGAGTGGATATGCTTAAAACAAAACTTCTCAGTAGGATATGCTTAAAATAAAACTTCTCAGTGGATATGCTTAAGATAAAACTTCTCAGTGGATATGCTTAAAACAAAACTTCTCAGTGAGATATGCTTAAAACAAAGGCT